>NC_053394.1:271746773-272046773 GCF_905171765.1 Bufo bufo | reverse complement strand
GATAGGTGACAACGAGCACCCTGGGATGCCTGTTGTGGTTGGTCTTCCTCCTCCTCCTCAAAGCCACATTCCTCCTCTGACTCCTCTTCCTCACAATCCTCTTCCAGCGTTGCCGCAGGTCCAGCAAGCGATGCTGATAAGGCTGTTTCTGGTGGTGATGGTGACCACAACTCTTCCTCTTCCTCTTCACGCTCATCTACAGCCTGATCCAGCACTCTTCGCAGGGCACGCTCCAGGAAGAAAACAAATGGGATGATGTCGCTGATGGTGCCTTCGGTGCGACTGACTAGGTTTGTCACCTCCTCAAAAGGACGCATGGGGCCTACAGGCATTGCGCATGAGCGTCCAGTAACGTGGCAAAAAAATTCACAGCTCCGCAGAGGCTGTCCTAGCACCCCGGTCATACAAGTACTCGTTGACGGCTTTTTCTTGTTGGAGCAGGCGGTCGAACATTAGGAGTGTTGAATTCCAACGTGTCGGGCTGTCGCAAATCAAGTGCCTCACTGGCATGTTTCGCCGCTGGATATCTGAAAAGTGCACCATGGCCGTGTAGGAACGCCTGAAATGGCCACACACCTTCCTGGCCTGCTTGAGGACGTCCTGTAAGCCTGGGTACTTATGCACAAAGCGTTGTACGATCAGATTACACACATGTGCCATGCACGGCACATGTGTCAACTTGCCCAAATTCAATGCCGCCAACAAATTGCTTCCGTTTTCACACACCACTTTGCCGATCTCCAATTGGTGCGGAGTCAGCCACTGATCCACCTGTGCGTTCAGGGCGGACAGGAGTGCTGGTCTCGTGTGACTCTCTGCTTTCAGGCAAGTCAACCCCAAGACGGCGTGACACTGTCGTATCTGGGATGTGGAATAGCCCCTGGGGAGCTGGGGGGGTGCCGTTGATGTAGAGCAAGACACAGCAGCAGAAGAGGACTCAGCCGAGGAGGTTATGGAAGAGGATGGAGTAGGAGGAGTAGAGGAGGTGGCAGCAGGCCTGCCTGCAAGTCGTGGCGGTGTCACCAACTCCTCTGCAGAGCCACGCATTCCATGCTTGGCAGCCGTCAGCAGGTTTACCCAATGCGCAGTGTAGGTGATATACCTGCCCTGACCGTGCTTTGCAGACCAGGTATCAGTGGTCAGATGGACCCTTGCCCCAACACTGTGTGCCAGACATGCCATTACTTCCTTTTGCACAATCGAGTACAGGTTGGGGATTGCCTTTTGTGCAAAGAAATTTCGGCCAGGTACCTTCCACTGCGGTGTCCCAATAGCTAAAATTTTTTTGAACGCCTCAGACTCCACCAGCTTGTATGGTAAAAGCTGGCCGGCTAAGAGTTCAGACAAACCAGCTGTCAGGCGCCGGGCAAGGGGGTGACTTTGTGACATTGGCTTCTTACGCTCAAACATGTCCTTGACAGACACCTGACTGTGGGCAGATGAGCAGGAACTGCTCAAGGCGAGAGACGGAGTGGCGGATGGTTGAGAGGGGGAAAGGAGGACAGCAGTGGTTGACGTGGCTGAAGATGCTGGACCAGGAGGAGGATGGCGGCGTTGAGTTTGTGTGCTGCTTATACTCATGTGTTGATCCCATAGGCGTTTGTGATGTGCGATCATGTGCCTTCGCAAAGCAGTTGTACCTAGGTGGGTGTTGGACTTCCCACGACTCTGTTTCTTTTGGCACAGGTTGAAAATAACATCGCTGTTGTCAGACACACACAAAAAAATGCCACACTGCTGAGCTCTGCAATGACGGCATTCTGGTGGTGGCAACAGCATGCGTTGATTGGCATGCTGTCTGGCTGACCCCGGGTGCCGATGCATGCTGTCTGACTGTGCCTCCTTGCGACGACCTCCCCCTGCTTCCAACTCGTCTCCTCCTCCTCTCTGTCTCCCCATCTGAACTTTCCCCCTGTTCTTCTTCTCTTCAAGCGGGCACCCACGTGACATCCACGGACACATCGTCATCATCAACCGCTTCACTTGTATCTGACAACTCAGCAAAGGAAGCAGCAGCGGGTACAACATCATCATCATCACAATGTACATCCATGTCTAAAATTAATACAAATATGTCACAGGGGCCTGATGGGATACACCCAAAGCTATTAAAAGAGCTCAGCGGTGAACTAGCAAAACCATTAACAGATTTATTTAACCAATCACTGGCAACAGGAGTCGTCCCAGAAGATTGGAAATTAGCAAATGTTGTGCCCATTCACAAGAAAGGTAGTAGGGAGGAATCGGGCAACTATAGGCCAGTAAGCCTGACATCAATAGTGGGGAAATTAATGGAAACCATACTTAAGGAGAGGATTGTGGACCATCTAAAATCCCATGGATTGAAAGATGAAAAACAGCATGGGTTTACTTCAGGGAGATCATGTCAAACTAATCTTATTGATTTTTTTGATTGGGTGACTAAAATAATAGATGGAGGAGGTGCAGTAGACATCGCTTATCTAGACTTTAGTAAGGCTTTTGATACTGTCCCACATAGAAGGCTTATCAATAAAGTGCAGTCATTGGGCTTGGACTCACATATTGTTGAATGGATTAGGCAGTGGCTGAGGGACAGGCAACAGAGGGTTGTAGTTAATGGAGTATATTCAGACCAAGGTCTTGTTACCAGTGGGGTACCTCAGGGATCTGTTCTGGGACCCATATTGTTTAATATCTTTATCAGCGAAATTGCAGAAGGCCTCAATGGTAAGGTGTGTCTTTTTGCTGATGACACAAAGATTTGTAACAGGGTTGATGTTCCTGGAGGAATACACCAAATGGAAAAGGACTTAGGAAAACTAGAGGAATGGTCAAAAATCTGGCAACTAAAATTTAATGTTGATAAGTGCAAGATAATGCACCTGGGACGTAAAAACCCAAGAGCAGAATATAAAATCAGTGATACAGTCCTAACCTCAGTATCTGAGGAAAGGGATTTAGGGATCATTATTTCAGAAGACTTAAAGGTAGGCAGACAATGTCACAGAGCAGCAGGAAATGCTAGCAGAATGCTTGGGTGTATAGCAAGAGGAATTACCAGTAGAAAGAGGGAGGTGCTCATGCCGCTCTACAGAGCACTAGTGAGACCTCATTTGGAGTATTGTGCTCAGTACTGGAGACCATATCTCCAGAAGGATATTGATACTTTGGAGAGAGTTCAGAGAAGAGCTACTAAACTGGTACATGGATTGCAGGATAAAACTTACCAGGAAAGATTAAAGGACCTTAACATGTATAACTTGGAAGAAAGACGAGACAGAGGGGATATGATAGAAACTTTTAAATACATAAAGGGAATCAACAAGGTAAAAGAGGAAAGAATATTTAAAAGAAGAAAAACTGCTACAAGAGGACATAGTTTTAAATTAGAGGGGCAAAGGTTTAAAAGTAATATCAGGAAGTATTACTTTACTGAGAGAGTAGTGGATGCATGGAATAGCCTTCCTGCAGAAGTGGCAGCTGCAAATACAGTGGAGGAGTTTAAGCATGCATGGGATAGGCATAAGGCCATCCTTCATATAAGATAGGGCCAGGGGCTATCCATAGTATTTAGTATATTGGGCAGACTAGATGGGCCAAATGGTTCTTATCTGCCGACACATTCTATGTTTCTATGTTTCTATGCTGCCTGACTGAGACATATCCCTGTTATCTACATCCTCTGGCAATAATGGTTGTGCATCACTCATTTCTTCCAACTGATGTGTAAATAACTCCTCTGACAGATCAAGTGAAGCGGCTGTGGTACTAGTGTTGGTGGTGGCGGCAGGCGGGTGAGTGGTAACTTGAGAGGTGCCCGAAGCTGAGCTGGAGGAGGATGGTGCGTCAAAGTTCCGAGCGGAAGCTGTAGAAGATTAGGTGTCCTGTGTTAGCCAGTCAACTATGTCCTCAGAACTTTTCGAGTTCAGGGTACGTGGCCTCTGAACACTGGGCATTATTCTAGGGCCAAAGGGAATCACAGCACCACAACCACGACGACTTCTGCGGGGTGGCCTGCCTCTGCCTGTCATTTTTTTTAGATTCGATAAGTTGTACTATGCGTGCAAGCTACTGTGACACCAGATATGAGTTGCGCTGAAGTGACACTATGTACTGCCAGGCGCAGCTGGGCCTTAAACACAAAAAAAACGTGTGTGCAACTGACTGATATTTATTCACAGTCAAAATGGTTGTTTTTCTTTAAATGTAATCAAATGTGACACCAGATAGGAATGGCGCTGGTGACACTATGCACTTGCAGGGCATGAAACACACGCGCGTGCCGGCAACTGACTGTTATTATATTGGTTTTTTTTTAATCCAAGCTACTGTGACACCAGATATGAGTGGTGGCACTGGGCAAGTGGGCACAGTATACGCTGTGAGCTACGCTGTGAGCCTGACACACACGCTGGCAGGAAACGGCAATTAGATTACACAGAAAAAAAAAAAAAGCAGACTGATGTTCTAGCCCTAAAAAGGGCTTTTTGGGGTGCTGTCCTTACAGCAGAGATCAGATGAGTCTTTCAGGACTGTAGTGGACACTGAATACACTAGCCTAGCTATTGATTTCCCTATTAAATCAGCAGCAGCTACACTGTCCCTCCTCTCACTAAGAATGCAGCTTCCGAATGAATCTAAAATGGATACTGTCCAGGAGGTGGGAGGGTCTGGGAGGGAGGGTCTGCTGCTGATTGGCTGGAATGTGTCTGCTGACTGTGAGGTACAGGGTCAAAGTTTACACAATGATGACGAATAGGGGGCGGACCGCCGCGGCGAACGCGAACAAGCGATGTTCGCCGGGAACTATTCGCCGGCGAATAGTTCGGGACATCTCTATTCCCATATGTTTACTTTATGTTGGCGTCATTTTGGAAATGTAATTTAATTTTTTTAGGACGTTAGAAGGCTTAGAAGTTTAGAAGCAATTCTTAAAATTTTTAGGGGCTTACAAAGTGGAAACCCCCCATAAATGACCCCACTGTAGAAACTACACCCCTCAAGTTACTCAAAACTGATTTTACAAACTTTGTTAACCCTTCAGGTGTTCCACAAGAATTAAAGGAAAATGGAGATAAAATTTCTAAATTTCACTTTTTTGGCAGATTTTCCATTTTATTACATTTTTTTATTTAACACATTGAGGATTAACAGCCAAACAAAACTCAATATTTATTACCCTGATTCTGCGGTTTACAGAAACACCCCACATGTGGTCGTAAACTGATGTAAGGGCGCACGGCAGGGCGCAGAAGGAAAGGAACGCCGTATGGTTTTTGGAAGGCAGATTTTGCTGGACTGGTTTTAGATGCTATGTCCCATTTAAAGCCCCCCCTGATGCACCCATACAGTAGAAACTCCCAAAAAGTGACCCTATTTTGGAAACTAGGGGATAAGGTGCCAGTTTTATTGGTACTATTTTGGGGTACATATGATTTTTAATTGCTCAATATAAAAAATTTTGTGAGGCAAGGTAACTGAAAAATGGCTGTTTTGGCACAGTTTTTTTTTTACAAGATTCATCTGACAGGGTAGATCATGTGCTATTTTTATAGAGCAGGTTGTTACGGACGCAATGATATCAAATATGTCTACTTTCTTTGTTTGTTTCAGTTTTACATTATAAAGCATTTTTGAAAAAGAAATTATGTTTTTGTGTGTCCATTTTCTGAACGCCATGTTTTTTTATTTTTCTGCCGATCGTCTTGTGCAGGGGCTCGTTTTTTGCAGAAAGAGTTGAGGTTTTTATTGGTAACATTTTTGGGTACATAGGATTTTTGGATCAATAATTATTACACTTTATAGGGCAAGGTGACCAAAAAATTGGCTTTTTTGGAACCGTTTTTATTTATTTATTTTTACAGCGTTTATCTGAGGGGTTAGGTCATGTGAGAGTTTTATAGAGCAGATCGTTACGGATGTGGAAATACTTAATATGTATACTTTTTCTTATTTATTTAAGTTTTACACAATAATAGTATTTCTGAAACCCAAAAAATTATGTTTTAGTGTATACATAGTCTGAGAGCCATAGCTTTTTTATTTTTTGAGCGATTGTCTTAAATAGGGTATCATTTTTTGCTGGATGAGGTGAAGGTTTGATTGGTACTATTTTGGGGGTCATAAGCCTTTTTGATCGCTTGCTGTTGCACTTTTTGTGATGTAAGGTGACAAAAATGCTTTTTTTGGCCCAGTATGTTTTTTTTTTTTTACTGTGTTCACCTGAGGGGTTAGGTCATGTGATATTTTTATCGAGCAGGTTATTACGGATGTGGCTATACCTAATATGTACACTTTTTTTATTTATTTCACTTTAACACAATAAAAGCATATTTGAAATAAAAAAATTATGTTTTAGTGTCTCAATGTTCTAAGAACTATATATTTTTTTTATTTTTTGAGCGATTTTCTTATGTAGGTTCTCTTTTTTTGTGGGATGAGGTGACTGTTTTATTGGTCCCATTTTGTTTGATATACACCTTTTTGATCGCTTGGTGTTGCACTTTTTGTGATGTAAGGTGACAAAAATGGCTTTTTTTACACAGTTTTTTTTTTATGGTGTTTATCGGACAGGGTCTATTATGTGATATATTTATAGAGACGGTCGTTACGGACGCGGTGATACATAATATGTGTATTTTTTTTTTTCATTTTTTATCGGAAAAGGTAATTTATTTTTTTTATTGAAATTTTTACTTTTATTATTTTCACTTTTTTTTTTTTATCAAGTCCCTCTTGGATCTTGAAGATCCAGCGGGGCTGATGGCTGTACTATACTT
Source organism: Bufo bufo (assembly GCF_905171765.1). Lineage (NCBI taxonomy): Eukaryota > Metazoa > Chordata > Amphibia > Anura > Bufonidae > Bufo > Bufo bufo. Next base: position 272,040,012 of record NC_053394.1, on the reverse strand, counting down.
TGCAATGCTCTTGCATTGCAAAGTATAATACTATCAGATGTCCTGTAGGTGGCAACACTGGATGCTTTTGCAAAGCGTCCGGTTGCCATGGCAACCATCGGGCGCTGCCGTCGCAGCGCGGCAGCCCCGATGGTTGAGAGAGGGAGCCCCCTCCCTCTATTAACCCTATGGATGCCGTTGCCGCAGCATCTAAGGGGTTACAGCAGAGTGTCAGCATAGAGCTGACACTCGCTGCTGATGGCGGCGGATCAGGAATGGATCCGCCGCCATCAAACACAGCAGGGGGACCGCACCGCATCAGGGGCAGAGGGCAGGGGGCCGCGCTGGAAAGGGGGAGGGGGAAGGTACGGCCAGCATTGAGGCAGCACAAATGGGGGCAGGAGGAATGTATGGGGCGGGGAGGGGGCGGACCGCATCAGGGCAGGCTGCATGAATATGGATGGGAGCGGGGGGAACTGCATCAGGGGCAGGCGGGGACAAGGGGGGGCTTGGAGGCGCACAGGAATGGGGAACAGATCGGGGGGCACAGATCAGGGGGCACGAGGACACTACCTGATTTCAGGCTCTGATCTGCACTCTGCCTCGAACAGGCATTTTTTCACTGCCGCGATCCGATTGGTTAGTCTGCATAGACTAACCAATCAGATTGATTGCCGGCAAGGGGCCACTCTGATTGGTCCCTTGCCGGCATTACTGCACTGTATGCTGTCCGTGACAGCAGCAGGACAGGGGCAGAAGCTTTAATCCAAGTGCTTTGCAGTGCTTGGATTAAAGAGCTGCCTGACGTATATACACATGCTATTTGCACGGGGCATGTGCAAATAGCGCGTATATAGACTGATTGCGTATATAGACTGATATAGACGGGAAGGGGTTAAATATCCCTCCACAGATCACATGACACTGCTGAGATCACACCCAATCTTTACCCTCAGACCAGGGAAGCACAGGTGAGGGCTGAGAGTATGCAGAGGAAGGAACCTCCCACCACATGTCCAAGTCAGGAGACATGACAACAGAGGCTCCCTGGCAACAGTTGATGCTAGGGGTTCCTGCGTCCCGAGACCCCTGACCAGCGTCAGCACTGCACGTCTCCCAGCAGTACCAAGATCCAGAGTGAATCTCACAGAGTGACGCGCATGCGTAAAACATGAATCTTTACTAGCTCCGCCCTCGTTCAACACTATTTAGAAGTGGACTATATAACTAGAGATGAGAAAATGTTTAAAAAAATCTAATCGCCGATTTTCCGGGAAAAATTTGGTTCGATCCAAATAAATTTGCAGCGAATTACGTTAAAAAACTGCTATTTCCTGTCTGCTGAGAGCCTTTATAGTGGTGTAGAACACTATGCCTTGTAGTAATATGCATAGGGAGTCTGCTTTGGTAGTGAAATAATACTGTGAGTCCATATGACAGGTGTCGCTCTTAGAATCACTGCACACTGCACTTATTTGGGCGGTCACAGCGCCAAAACTGACCAAATAACTCAAGTATGAACTCAGCCTTACAGGTCGATGTTAGCGCCAAGAAGAAGCGCACTCCTTTTACACAGTCGTCAGCTGATTCCACATAGATGTCCACAGAACCTGTTCTATTAAACGCTTAAACAAGTAGAGCCCCCCTACAGAGTGGAGAGGGTGTCAGCATTAAGTTTGTGTTGACGTCACTGATTCATTTTCCCCATTCTCTGATCCGTCAGAACAATTACCCAGAAAAAACGGATCCTGTCTGTGGAGCATACGCCTTCACACGGTCAGCATTTGTTTTGCTGGATCTAAAACAGAGATGACACGTGAATGAAATATTTGCATGTCTTCTATGTTTTCTACCCACTCCTGCTTTTGGCTACCAAATCATAAGCCAGTACTGATGGGACCATACAGGCCTTAACTCCTTAAGGACACAGCCTTATTTCACCTTAAGGACCAGGCCATTTTTTTCCAAATCTAACCAGTGTCACTTTAACCTCTTCAGGACACATGACGTACCGGTACGGCATGTTGTCCTGGTACTTAAGGACACGATCGAAACCTGGTGCCTGCTTAAATCATTGAGCAGGCACCTTGGCTAAATGCGCAGGGGGGTCCTGTGACCCCCCAGTGTCGGCGATCGCTGCAAACCGCAGTTCAATTCAGACCTGCGGTTTGCGGCTTTTACCTGCGGTTGCGGAGGTGATCGGAGATGCCATCGGGTCCCCATGCGGCTGTAGGGGGGACCCGATGGCATGGAAAGCAGTGCGATGCCTTCCGGTGACGAGCCTGTGAGATCCAGCCCCCTGGATCTCACAGGCAGGAAGCTGTATAAGTAATACACACAGTATTACTCATACAGCCAATGCATTCTAATACAGAAGTATTAGAATGCATTGTAAAGGGATTAGACCCCCAAAAGTTGAAGTCCCAAAGTGGGACAAAAAAAAAGTTTCCCCCCCAAAAAATTTCAAGTTTCAAGTAAAAATAAACAAAAAAACGTAATTTTCACCAAATAAAGTAAAAAAAATATTGGTAAAGAATAGGGAAAAAAAAAAAAGTATACATATTAGGTATCGCCGCATCCGTATCGACCGGCTCTATAAACATATCACATGACCTAACCCCTCAGATGAACACTGTAAAAAATTAAAACTGTGCTAAATAAACAATTTTTTTGTCACCTTACATCACAAAAAGTACAGCAGCAAGTGATCAAAAAGGCTTTTGCCCACCACAATAGTACCAATATAACCGTCACCTCATCCCACAAAAATTGAACCCCTACCTGAGACAATCGCCCAAAAAAAAAAAAAAATATGGCTCAGAATATGGAGACACTAAAACATCATTTTTTTGTTTTAAAAAACCTGTTGTTGTGTAAAACTTACATAAATAAAAAAAATAGTATACATATTAGGTATCGCCGCATCGGTATCGACCGGCTCTATAAAAATATCACATGACCTAACCCCTCAGATGAATACCGTAAAAAAAAAAAACTGTGCTAAATAAACCATTTTTTGTCACCTTACATCACAAAAAGTGTAATAGCAAGCGATCAAAAAGTCACACGCACCCCAAAATAGTGCCAATCAAACTGTCATCTCATCCCGCAAAAATCATACACTACCCAAGATAATCGCCCCCAAAAACTGAAAAAATTATGGCTCTCAGACTATGGAAACACTAAAACATGATTTTTTTTGTTTCAAAAAAGAAATCATTGTGTAAAACTTACATAAATAAAAAAAAAGTATACATATTAAGTATCACCGTGTCCGTGACAACCTGGTCTATAAAAATACCACATGATCTAACCTGTCAGATGAATGTTGTAAATAACAAAAAATAAAAACTGTGTCAAAACAGCTATTTCTTGTTACCTTGCCTCACAAAAAGTGTAATATAGAGCAACCAAAAATCATATGTACCCTAAACTAGTACTAACAAAACTTCCACCCTATCCTGTAGTTTCTAAAATCGGGTAACTTTTTTGGCGTTTCTACTCTAGGGATGCATCAGGGGGGCTTCTTAAGGGACATGCGTTAAAGTGAAGAACCGCGCTGCCTAAACAAGGAATTTTTTCCACCGTGCTATAAGCCCACCGAGTTGATACAGGATAACAGTGCTTCCCAGCTCTGGATTCCAAACGCACCTCCTGGATTCCTCTGCAGGGCACCAAAAAATCACACCATAGTGAAGCACTTCAAATGCAGGTATAAAAAACTTGTAGTTTATTATACTCACAAACGAGCTAAAATATATAGCATATATAAAATCCTGGTAGTTACACTCCGCTGCCCGACCCGGGTTTCGCACTCAAGCTTCGTCAGGGGCGAAATCTATGGACATTGGGAGGCATGTCCTTTTAAACCCCCCACCCCCTCCCCTACTCTCCATCACAATATGGCACAATATAAAACAAAATACAAAATGCAAAACACTTCAGCAATCATCTGACCCACCCTCTTATTTCAACCCATAAAATCCACAATAAGATCCACAGTAAAAGACAAAAAATTACTCCTTCGTTTCTATTAATACCAATGTATCCACATTTTTCATTCATAAACCGGTCACATGTTGCGATCAGCCAATCTGAAGTTTACAACCCCATTCATTCAGCACACACCCTCCTCCAACAGGTGCAAGGAGTATCCTCATCGAGCGTCAACATTCATCTTTTTATTCAACATAATGGCTCCAGTATATTTAGTCTTATTTTCTCACATGATGTTATGTATCCCTGTTGGATCCCTTTCACAGGATGGATACTACAATCATACCAAACATGATTTTATATCAAACTCTGCATTTAACCCTTTTGGTTGCAGTGTGTTTAGTTAGTATATCCACTCGACTTCCCTGCGATTTATCTGCCCTACCGCATCCCCCCCACGCCAGTGTGTTTTGACCACTTCGATTCCTGCAAATATTAATCCTTTTGGGTTCTTTTCATGACACATTTTAAAATGCAGTGAAACACTATGTGTGGTTAAACCTTTTTTTATGTTTCTAATGTGCTCTTGAATGCGCACTTTTAATTTTCGTAAAGTGCGCCCCACATATTGAAGCCCACACGGGCATTCCAGCAGATATATGACCCCTTCATTTTCACAGGTGCAGCTTCCTTTTAGTTTGAATATTTGTCCATTGCTGTCGGATTTAACGCTCTCAATGGATTGGACCCTATTGAGAGAGCTTCTATTTTTACAAGCCAAACAGAAACTGCACCATGTGAATTTGCTCATTCCATTTTTTGTCCTCACTGGCGGTATTCCACTATGAACAAGGTGAGTTGCTATATTAGGAGCTTTCTTAAAAATAATATCAGGATGAGCTGGTACATCTTTACCAATGACTGGATCATTTTTTAGGACAGACCAATTTTTCTTTATTGCGTTCTTAATAAAACCTACATCAGTGCTGTATTGTGTCAGAAAGGCGTATCAAAAATCCTTCTTATTTTTTTCTTCTTTGTGACCAATTTTGACCATTCTATTTTCCTCAATCTTTATCCTACAATCTTCTAGTGTAGGATAAAGATTGAGGAAAATAAAATGGTTTTGAATACCTTGAGGGGTGTAGTTTCTAGAATGGGTTTTTTGGGTGGTTTCTATTATGTAAGCCTCGTAAAGTGACTTCAGACCTGAACTGGTCCCTAAAAATTGGGTTATTGAAAATTTCTGAAAAATTTCAAGATTTGCTTCTGAACTTCTAAGCCTTGTAACATCCCCAAAAAATAAAAAAATAATTCCCAAAATGATCCAAACATGAAGTAGACATATGGGGAATGTAAAGTAATAACTATTTTTGGAGGTATTACAATGTATTATAGAAGTAGAGAAATTGAAACTTGGAAATTTGCAATTTTTTACAAATTTTTGGTAAATTTTATAAATAAAAAATAATAATTTTTACTTCATTTTACCAGTGTCATGAAGTACAATATGTGACGAATAAACAATCTCAAAATGGCATAGATAAGTCAAAGTGTTTTAAAGTTATCACCACTTAAAGTGACAATTGCAAAAAATAGCCTGGTCCTTAAAGAGGACCTTTCACTAGAATAAAACATCTAAACTAACTATACAGACATGTAGAGCGGCGCCCAGGGATCTCCCTGAACTTACTGCTATACCTGGGCGCCGCTCCGTTCTCCCGTTATAGCCTCCGGTATCTTCATAGTTAGGCTCCACCCATGGGAACCTTCCGGGGTCTCCTTCTCCCAGGCTGTAGCGCTGGCCAATTGCAGCAAATACTGACTCTTTGCATAAGGCCTCCTGCACACGACCGTTGTGTGCACCTGTGGCCGTTGTGCCGTTTTCCGTTTTTTTTCGCGGACCCATTGACTTTCAATGGGTCCGTGGAAAAATCGGAAAATGCACCGTTTTGCAGCCGCATCCGTGATCCGTGTTTCCTGGCCGTGAAAAAAATATGACCTGTCCTATTTTTTTCACGGCCAACGGTTCACGGACCCATTCAAGTCAATGGGTCCGTGAAAGAACACGGATGCACACAAGATTGGCATCCGTGTCAGTGATCCGTGGCCGTAGGTTAATTTTTATACAGACGGATCAGAAGATCCGTCTGTATAAAAGCTTTTTCAAAGCTGAGTTTTCACTTCGTGAAAACTCAGAACCGACAGTATATTCTAACACAGAAGCGTTCCCATGGTGATGGGGACGCTTCTAGTTAGAATACACTACAAACTGTGTACAAGACTGCCCCCTGCTGCCTGGCAGCACCCGATCTCTTACAGGGGGCCGTGATCAGCACAATTAACCCCTTCAGGTGCGGCACCTGAAGGGGTTAATTGTGCTGATCACGGCCCCCTGTAAGAGATCAGGGCTGCCAGGCAGCAGGGGGCAGACCCTCCCCCCCCTCCCCAGTTTGAATATCATTGGTGGCCAGTGCGGCCCCCCCCTCTATTGTAATAATAGGTTGGTGGCACAGTGTGCGCCCCCCCCCTCCCTCCCTCTATTGTAATAATTCGTTGGTGGCACAGTGTGCGCCCCCCCCCTCCCTCCCTCTATTGTAATTATTCGTTGGTGGCACAGTGTGCGCCCCCCATCGGCCCCCCTCCCTCTATAGCATTAACAACATTGGTGGCCAGTGTGCGGCCTCCCATCTCCCCCCTCCCCCCCCCCATCATTGGTGGCAGCGGAGTTCCGATCGGAGTCCCAGTTTAATCGCTGGGGCTCCGATCGGTAACCATGGCAACCAGGACGCTACTACAGTCCTGGTTGCCATGGTTACTTAGCAATTGTACAATAGTAGAAGATTCATACTTACCGGCTGCTGCGATGTTCGTGTCCGGCAGGGAGCTCCACCTACTGGTAAGTGTCATTGCTAAATGAACTGTCACTTACCAGTAGGAGGAGCTCCCGGCCGGAAGTAGACATCGCAGCTCCCAGGTAAGTATGAATCTTTTACTATTGTTCTATTGCTAGTAACCCGCTGCCACCAATGATGGGGGGGGGGGGTCGGGGAGGAGATGGGAGGCCGCACACTGGCCACCAATGTTGTTAATGCTATAGAGGGAGGGGGGCCAATGGGGGGCGCACACTGGGCCACCAACGATTACAATAGAGGGAGGAAGGGGGGGGCGCACACTGTGCCACCAACGAATTATTACAATAAAGGGGGGGGGGCGCACACTGTGCCACCAAGGAATTATTACAATAGAGGGAGGAAGGGGGGGGGCCGCACTGGCCACCAATGATATTCAAACTGGGGAGGGGGGGGGTCTGCCCCCTGCTGCCTGGCAGCCCTGATCTCTTACAGGGGGATATGATAGCACAATTAACCCCTTCAGGTGCGGCACCTGAAGGGTTAATTGTGCTGATCACAGCCCCCTGTAAGAGATCGGATGCTGCTAGGCAGCAGGGGGCAGTCATGTACACAGTTTGTAGTATATTCTAACTAGAAGCGTCCCCATCACCATGGGAACGCCTCTGTGTTAGAATATACTGTCGGAAATGAGGTTTCACGATCTAACTCATATCCGACAGTATATTCTAACATAGAGGCGTTCCCATGGTGATGGGGACGCTTCAAGTTAAAATATACCATCGGATTGGAGAAAACTCCGATCCGATGGTATAAAAGGGACTTTACATTGAAAGTCAATGGGGACGGATCCGTTTGAAATGGCACCATATTGTGTCAACGTCAAACGGATCCGTCCCCATTGACTTGGCGGCCAGGCGGACACCAAAACGACTTTTTTTTCATGTCCGTGGATCCTCCAAAAATCAAGGAAGACCCACGGACGAAAAAACGGTCACGGATCACGGAAAAACGGGACCAGTTTTTGCGGACCGCAAAAAAATACGTTCGTGTGCAGGAGGCCTAAATGTCATGTAATTGTCGATAAAAGCCTTTGAAACTTATGAAGTGCGTGTAATTATATTTCACTACATCACAGAAACAACTGAAACAAAGATCTAAAAGCAGTTTAGCAGCAAACTTTGTGAAAACTAATATTTGTGTCATTCTCAAAACTTTTGGCCACGACTGTAGTTTCTTAGATGGTGTCACTTTTATGGAGTTTCTACTCTAGGGGTGCATCAGGGGGGCTCAAATGGGACATGGTGTAAATAAACCAGTCCAGCAAAATCTGCCTTTTTTACGACCCATATGTGGCCGTAAACTACTGTACGAGCACATGGTAGGGCGTAGAGGGAAAGGTGCGCTGTGTGGTTTTTGGAAGGCAGATTTTGCTGGACTGGTTTATTTACACCATGTCCCATTTGAAGCACCCCTGATGCACCCCTAGAGTAGAAACTCCATAAATGTGACCCCATTTTGGAAACTACGGGATAAGGTGTCAGTTTTGTTGGGACTATTTTTAGGATACATATGATTTTTGGTTTATCTATATTACATTTTTGTGAGGCAAGGTTACCAGAAATAGAAATTCTGAAATGTCCTCTCCATTTGCCAATAACTCTTGTGGAACACCTAAAGGGTTAACGATGTTTGTAAAATCAGTTTTGGATAACCTTGAGGGGTGTAGTTTCTTAGATGGGGTCGCTTTTATGGAGTTTTTACTCTAGGGGTGCATCAGGGGGGCTTCAAATGGGACATGGTGCCAAAAGAAAGGCCATCAAAATCTGCCTTCCAGAAACCATACGGCGTTCCTTTCCTTCTGCGCCCTGCCGTTTGGTCATACAGCAGTTTACGACCACATATGGGGTGTTTCTGTAAACTGCGGTATGAGGGTAATAAATATTACATTTTGTTTGGCTGTTAACCCATACTTTGTTATTGGAAAAAAACAAATTAAAATGGCACCGTTTTTATTTTTTACCGTGTTCATCTGAAGGATTGGGGGGGTATTTTTATAGAGCTTATTTTTACGGACGTGGCGATACCTAATACGTCTACTTTTTTTATTTATTTGTGTTTTACACTATATTATCTTTTTATAAAAAAAAATGAAAAAAACATTTTAGTATCTCCATAGCCTAAGAGTAATTTTTTTTTCGTTTCTAGCCGATTATCTTAGGTAGGGGCTCATTTTTTGCGGGATGAGAGGACGGTTTTATTGGAACTATTTTGGGGGGCATATGACTTTTTGATTGCATGCTATTACAATTTTTTTGATGTAAGGTGACAAAAAAAATACCTTTTTTTGCACCGTTTTTATTTTTTACCGTGTTCATCTGAGGGGTTGGGGGGTATTTTTATAGAGCAGATTCTTACAGACGCGGCGATACCTAATATGTCTACTTTTTATTTATTTATGATTTACACTATATTATCTTTTTATAAACAAAAAAAAATTTTTTGTCTCTCCATAGTCTGAGTAATTTTTTTTTACTTTTTAGCCGATTATCTTAGGGAGGGGCTCATTTTTTGCGGGATGAGAATTTTTTTTTTTTATTGTCACTATTTTGGGGGGCATATGACTTTTTGATTGCATGCTATTACAATTTTTGTAATGTAAGGTGACAAAAAAAATTGCTTTTTTTTGCACTGTTTTTATTTTTTATTTTTTACCGTGTTCACCTGAGGGGTTAGGGGGGGTATTTTTATAGAGCAGATTCGTACAGACGCGGCGATACCTAATATATCTACTTTTTATTTATGTTTTACACTATATTATCCTTTTATAAACAAAAAAATAATTTTTGTATCTCCATAGTCTAAGAGTCATTTTTTTTTAGTTTTTAGCCGATTATCTTAGGTAGGGGCTCATTTTGCGGGATGAAAAAACTGTTTTATTGGCACTATTTTGGGGGGCATATGACTTTTTGATCGCTTGCTATTACAATTTTTGTGATGTAAGGTGACAAAAAAAATACTTTTTTTTGCACCGTTTTTATTTTATTTTTTTGACCGTGTTCATCTGAGGGGTTAGGGGGGGTATTTTTATAGAGCAGATTATTACAGACGAGGCAATACCTAATATGTCTAATTTTTTAATTTATTTTAGTTTTACTAAATAATATTTTTGAAACATTTTTTTTTCAGCTTTAGTGTCTCAAGTCTGAGAACCAGTTTTTTATCCGATTGTCAGTGGCTAAATTGGGATATAAATTTAGTACTTCATGGAAGTGTGGTACTCCCTGAAGCAACCATCAATGCAGAGGCCCGGATGATCGGGGCACGTGTCACACTGAGTAGTGGTGTCCTTCCGTATCCCCCTCCTGCGACACACTCTGCACTTTTTTGGGGTCCGTCCCTTCTTTCCAGTATGGGGGACCACACCTGGAAAGTGTTGGCCAGGGACAATCCGGGCGCCTCCAGTTCCCAAGGTACTCCGGCTTTCTTTTTCCTGATCAGAAAAGATCAGGGCCTTGAGGACTGCCTCATAGAACTAGAGGAATTTCCCTGTGTTGCCAGCGCTCCAGGACAGCACAAAAGAGTTGTACAAGGCAACCTGTACCAAGTAGACCGCAACTTTTTTGTACCATGCCCGGGTTTTGTGCATGGCGTTATATGGCTTGAGGATTTGATCAGAAAGATAAACTCCTCCCATATACCGATTGTAGTCGACGATACAATCGGGCTTGAGGACCGTTGCCGCGGTACCTTGCACAGGGACAGGGGTGATGCCGTTACCATGAATTGTGGACAGTACAAGGACATCCCTTTTGTCTTTATATCTGACCAGCAACAGGTTTCCAGTGGTAAGGGCATGGGTCTCACCCCTGGGGATAGGTACCTGGAGGGGGTGGGCAGGGAGGCCGTGTTGATTGTTCCGCACGGTCCCACAAGCGGACATGGATCTGGCGGCGAGGGACTGGAACAAGGGGATACTAGTATAAAAGTTATCCACGTACAGGTGGTAACCCTAATCTAGCAGTTGGTGCATAAGGTCCCACACAAGTTTCCCACTAACACCCAGAGTGGGGGGACATTTTGGGGGTTCAATACGGGAATCTCGCCCCTCGTACACACGAAACTTGTAAGTGTACCCTGAGGTACTCTCACAAAGTTTGTACAGCTTCACGCCATACCTCGCCTGCTTAGAGGAACGCAATGAGAGACTCATCAACCGCGACCTCCCTTCCAGGTACGTAGGCCTGTACAAATTTGGCCCCAAAGTGATCGATGACCGGCCTAATTTTGTACAGGCGGTCATAGGCAGGATCACCTTGGGGGGGGACATGCTGCATTATCTGAATAATGCAGGCATTTCCGGATGACCTCAAACCGGGTACATGTCATGGCGGTACTGTAAAGTGGGGTCTGGTAGAGGACATCCCCACTCCAGTAATGCCGGACACTAGGTTTCTTGACTAGGCCCATGTGCAGCATGAGGCCCCAAAATGTCCTCATCTCGGCTGCACTGACCGTGGTCCAGCCACCGGGCCTAGCCAAAAAGTAGCCCGGGTGTTGAGCAACAAACTGTTGGGCGTACAGGTTTGTTTTCTCCACCATTAGATTTACAAAGTGGTCACTGAAAAAAAGACTAAAGTAGTCGTTTTCAGTGAAGCCCACTGTGGAAATCTGGATTCCTGGTTGGCCTACAAAATCAGGAATCACGGGCTCAAAACGCTCTGGGGTACACCAGACAAGTTCACTGGCAGGGGGCTCCGGTGGATTTAACTGGTGGGCCGGAAAACTAGTACGAGCCCCAGAGATGCTCGTACTAGGGTGGGCCACAGGATCCCTAGCATGGCGGTCCCCTTGCTCCGCCTGGTGGCGTCTCCGCTGCCTTAGGGGCTCGTCATCATCGCTAGATGATGAGGAGGACGCGGATGACAACAGGAAAGTGGGGTCATCCTCGTCCTCACTAGGACTCTCGGACTCGGAGGCAAGCTAGGCGTATGCCTCCTCGGCAGAGAACATCCGGCGGGCCATAGGGGAGTGTGTGTCTGCATGTGTGTGTGCGTGCGTGTAAATCCTTATTCAGTGTGCGTGTGTGTGGGGGCACGGATGTTCGCAGACTCATCCTAAACCTAACAGACAAAAAAAAAAGACTCACAGGACACCCCGGCGCATTGTCCCCAGGTGCCTGCTCAATGATTTGAGCAGACACCGGGTTCCGGTCACCGCCCGCCGTGAGGCGGTGATCAGAAAGAGGTTAAAGCTGCTACACAGACAGGATCCGTTGTGCGTCTCGTTTTTCCTTCCTTCTGACAGATCAGAAGAAGAGTCAAATAAATGATGATGTCAGCCAAGCCGAAAGCCAAAATAGTGGACCATTCATGGAGTGGGGAGGGTGGGAACAGCATGAGAAGCCCACAGAATGGACCTATGACTTAGTAGTGAGGTGAAAGCAGCATGAGGAGACCACAGAGTGGCACAATGACAGAGTCTGGAGGTGGCAGCAGCATGAGGAGACCACAGAGCCGCACAATGACAGAGTCTGGAGGCGGCGACAGCACCAGCAGCATCAGGGGAGGCCACAGAGCGGCACAATGACAGAGTCTGGAGGTGGCAGCAGCATCAGGAGGCCACAGAGTGGCAAGGTGACATACTGTGGAGGTGGGTGGCAATACCAGTAACCGCTGAAGATGGTGGGTGAAAGAAGGAGCACTTGGCATCAGATGTGTGGCATCAGGCGGGTAACAGCATCAGAATAGTAGCTGAGGCAGGTAGCCTGAAGAAAACTTTCTCTTTTGTCAAATTGTTGGTGTGGCACCATGGATGATCTAGTCTGATGCATCAGACATTGATGTGTTGAAATCCTGGCTGATTCACACCTGATTCATCTGTCCATTCATGCAGTGTCCCACTATGTGCTATATGTGGACACTATAAACTCTTGCTAAATGTCATATCAAATGTATTGGGGGGGGGGGGGCGGTAAAGTTAGTGTGGCTGATGCTAATGAAGAGATGAGGAAGTTAATGGAGGAGGTGGAAATTTGTATTTCCACCAAAATAATTAAAAAAAGATTTTAACCCATATAAGTGCAGCGCTTAATGCAGAATACAAGATTTTTTGTCCACCCAAATAATTTAAAAAAAGATTTTAACGCATATAAGTGCAGTGCTTAATGCTGAATACAAGATTTTTTTGTCCACCCAAATAATTTAAAAAAGATTGTACCGCCTATAAGTGCAATGCTTAAAGGGATTCTGTCACCTCCCCTAACCGAAAATCCGATTTTAAAGCATTCATGTAGCACAGCTTACCTTGAATCGGCTGTGCTCTTTTATCTTGTAATCCGTCCAGTAGTTTATGATAAAAACGACTTTTATGTTTATGTAAATTAGCCCTGAAGGTGCCCAGAGGGGCGTTTTGTTAGCTTTAGTGTATCCAGTACCGCCCCTCTTACGGTGCCCAAAACGCCTTCCTTCCGACTGCCTAACCGCCCACAGCCTCTCATCCCTCTCCTCCCCCTCCCTCACGGCCGAACGAACTCTCATGCAGGCGCAGTACCCACTGAGGGCTGCGCCAGTGCGATCTGCAAGAGACTGAGGGCAGGAGCTTCATCTTTGTCACTGGGCATGCGCCGAGCCCAGTGACGTCAGATGCTCGCTCTTCCCTCAGTCAGCCTGGTGAGGAAGCGCAGAGGATTGCCGATCGGCTGCTGCACCCTGCGTTTTCTCCAGCCTGTCTGCCAGAGTGAAGCCAGCCAGCGATTTCTTTCCCCACCCTCCCTCCTGGAAAGAAATCCTTATTTTTTTTGTAGAAAATAGGTATTATTATACGCAGGGTGCAGCAGCCGATCGGCAATCCTCTGCGCTTCCTCACCAGGCTGACTGAGGGAAGAGCGAGCATCTGACGTCACTGGGCTCGGCGCATGCCCAGTGACAAAGATGAAGCTCCTGCCCTCAGTCTCCTGCAGATCGCACTGGCGCAGCCCTCAGTGGGTACTGCGCCTGCGCGAGAGTTAGTTCGGCCGTGAGGGAGGGGGAGGAGAGGGATGAGAGGCTGTGGGCGGTTAGGCAGTCGGAAGGAAGGCGTTTTGGGCACCGTAAGAGGGGCGGTACTAGGCACACTAAAGCTAGCAAAACGCCCCTCTGGGCACCTTCAGGGATAATTTACATAAACATAAAAGTCATTTTTTATCATAAACTACTGGACGGATTACAAGATAAAAGAGCACAGCCGATTCAAGGTAAGCTGTGCTACATGAATGCTTTAAAATCGGATTTTCGGTTAGGGGAGGTGACAGAATCCCTTTAATGCCAATTACAAGATTTTTTTTCCACCGAAATAATTTAAAAAAGATTTTAAATGCATATAAGTGCAGCGCTTAATGCTGAATACAAAATTTTTTTTGTCCACCCAAATAATTAAAAAAAGGTTTTACCGCATATACAGTACAGACCAAAAGTTTGGACACATCTTCTCACTGAAAGAGTTTTCTTTATTTTCATGACTATGAAGGCATCAAAACTATGAATTAACACATGTGGAATTATATACATAACAAACAAGTGTGAAACAACTGAAAATATGTCATATTCTAGGTTCTTCAAAGTAGCCACCTTTTGCTTTGTTTACTGCTTTGCACACTCTTGGCATTCTCTTGATGAGCTTCAAGAGGTAGTCCCCTGAAATGATTTTCACTTCACAGGTGTGCCCTGTCAGGTTTAATAAGAGGGATTTCTTGCCTTATAAATGGGGTTGGGACCATCAGTTGCGTTGAGGAGAAGTCAGGTGGATACACAGCTGATAGTCCTGCTGAATAGACTGTTAGAATTTGTATTATCGCAAGAAAAAAGCAGCTAAGTAAAGAAAAACGAGTGGCCATCATTACTTTAAGAAATGAAGGTCAGTCAGTCAGCCGAAAAATTGGGAAAACTTTGAAAGTAAGGGCTATTTGATCATGAAGGAGAGTGATGGGGTGCTGCGCCAGATGACCTGGCCTCCACAGTCACCGGACCTGAACCCAATCAAGATGGTTTGGGGTGAGCTGGACCGCAGAGTGAAGGCAAAAGGGCCAACAAGTGCTAAGCATCTCTGGGAACTCCTTCAAGACTGTTTCAGGGGACTACCTCTTGAAGCTCATCAAGAGAATGCCAAGAGTGTGCAAAGCAGTAATCAAAGCAAAAGGTGGCTACTTTGAAGAACCTAGAATATGACATATTTTCAGTTGTTTCACACTTGTTTGTTATGTATATAATTCCACATGTGTTAATTCATAGTTTTGATGCCTTCATAGTCATGAAAATAAAGAAAACTATTTGAATGAAAAAGTGTGTCCAAACTTTTGGTCTGTACTGTAACTGCAGCGCTGAACGCTGAATACAATATTTTTTTTCCACTGAAATACATCCCAAAAGAGTTCACTGCATATAACTGCCGCGCTGAACGCCGAACTGGAACAGTGAACGCCGAGTATATTTTAATTTTTCCACATATATACTCCACTAAAGGCTTTTCAACAGAGGGTTATAGGCTGTTAGTTTAAAAAAAAAAAAAAACAACGGCGCCTGAGGCGGAGTGATCTGAAGTGAACGGGACATAGCGGAGCAATTAAGTCCGCGCTGGAAGAGGGAGACGCTGTCCTCGTGCGTTTTCTGTGCTGCAGAGAAGTCCCCGTAGTGTCCAGTAAGCAATACCGCAGATAGATGTGGGCTGGTGTGAATTAGTTCGCATTTTTGTGCAGGGTTAGTGCATAGTATATTCACCTGCATTGGTGCACCGCTATTATGGACGTCATCACGTAAGCACGCAGTGTGTGAAAATACTAAATTTCACTACGTCGTAATTCGGTCCATACCGCAAAAAGGACTTTCCCACATATAACTGCAGCGCTGAATGCTGAATATATCTTTATTTTTCTACTGAAATACCCCACTAAAGGCTTTACAAATATAACTGCAACAGTGAACGCTGAATATTTTTTTATTTTTCTACTGATATACATCAATAAAGGTTTTTCAAGATATAAGTGCACCAGAGAAAGGCGAATGTATATTTCTTTTTCTACTGCAATACGCCAGTAAAGGCTTTACCAGATATAACTGCAACAATGAAGTGAGAATATATTTTTCTTGTAGTACTGAAATACGCCCCTATACGCTTTTACCAGAAATAGCTTCAGAAGGGAACTGAGAATATATTTTCCTTGTTGGACTGAAATTGGCCACTATACGCTTTCACCAGAAAAAAATGAAAGATTGAAGTGCATATATATATATTTCTTGCAGTACTGAAATACGCCCTTATATGCTCCCCCCAGAAATAACTGTAACAGTGCAGTGCGTATATATTTTTCTTTTTTTACTAAAATACCCCCTATACGCTTTTAACAGAAATAACTGCAACAGTGCAGTGCGTATATATATATATATATATATATATATATATATATATATATATATATAATTCAGAAGTGACCTGAGAATATACATTTCTTGTTGGACTGAAATAGGCCACTATACGCTTTGACCGGAATTTTTTTTTAGTGAAGTGCATATATATTTTTCTTGTCGTACTGAAATACTCCCCTATATGCTTTCACCAGAAATAACTGCAGAAGTGAAATGCGTACAGTACAGACCAAAAGTTTGGACACACCTTCTCATTCAAAGAGTTTTCTTTATTTTCATGACTATGAAGGCATCAAAACTATGAATTAACACATGTGGAATTATATACATAACAAACAAGTGTGAAACAACTATAAGTAGCCACCTTTTGCTTTGATTACTGCTTTGACACTCTTGGCATTCTTGATGAGCTTCAAGAGGTAGTCCCCTGAAATGGTCTTCCAACAGTCTTGAAGGAGTTCCCAGAGATGCTTAGCACTTGTTGGCCCTTTTGCCTTCACTCTGCGGTCCAGCTCACCCCAAACCATCTCGATTGGGTTCAGGTCCGGTGACTGTGGAGGCCAGGTCATCTGGCGCAGCACCCCATCACTCTCCTTCATGATCAAATAGCCCTTACTTTCAAAGTTTTCCCAATTTTTCGGCTGACTGACTGACCTTAATTTCTTAAAGTAATGATGGCCACTCGTTTTTCTTTACTTAGCTGCTTTTTTTCTTGCCATAATACAAATTCTAACAGTCTATTCAGTAGGACTATCAGCTGTCTATCCACCTGACTTCTCCTCAACACCACTGATGGTCCCAACCCCATTTATAAGGCAAGAAATCCCTCTTATTAAACCTGACAGGGCACACCCGTGAAGTGAAAACCATTTCAGGGGACTACCTCTTGAAGCTCATCAAGAGAATGCCAAGAGTGTGCAAAGCAGTAATCAAAGCAAAAGGTGGCTACTTTGAAGAACCTAGAATATGACATATTTTCAGTTGTTTCACACTTGTTTGTTATGAATATAATTCCACATGTGTTAATTCATAGTTTTGATGCCTTCAGCGTGAATCTACAATTTTCATAGTCATGAAAATAAAGAAAACTCTTTGAATGAGAAGGTGTGTCCAAACTTTTGGTCTGTACTGTATATATTTTTCTTGTAGTACTGAATAAGATACTAAGATATAAGCCTCTAAGGGCTTTTCAACATAACACTTGCAGCCCAATTAACAAAAAGATGGAATGACAGAGCTGTCTAATGACTATTTGGATCCCCAAATAATCGTTCCCTAGCGCCTTCTGTCATCTCTCTCTGCACTAAGATGCTTTGAAATGATTCCTCCCTATCCTTTCCCTGCACTTATAAATCGTTTTTTCAGTCTTTTTTTTTTTCCAGAATAAAGTTTTTCCAATTGCTGTCCCTAGCGCCTTCACATGTCTGTCCCTGCAATCTGAACGCTGGAAAATGGCAGAATCTAAAATTGCTGCCGTATTTATAAGGCTGTGACATCACAGGGCTGTCTGGCTGCAGATTGGCTGCATGCAGGCATGTCAATCTGGATGATCCCACCTTCCCAGAGTTCCATGCCCCATGTCCTCAGTCCTCACACGTGTAGCCGCCATTTTAGGAAAATTGAGATTCGTTACCATGAAGTGCGAGAAAATTCTCATTCGATGCTAATCATATTTTCCCTGAAATTCTAAACAAATTCCACTTCTTCAGTTTCGATTCACTCATCTCTATATATAACTGCCAAGCCACACCTCTCACATGGGCATGTTCTGCTCCCCACCAAATGGTAGGAGGTGTGGTTCTAAGGAGATACCAAGTCCCTGGTGGATGTGATGAAATGTTGCCAAGGAGATCTTTTAGCGCATCTCCCAGTGAAAGTACATTTAATCATAAATACTGTATGTCAATAAAGATGTATGGGGTGATTGAAGTGTCTATCATTTATAAGGTACAATACCATATCACAATGTGACTCTGTGATTTCCAATGTGCTAGTCGTGTTATTGAAATGCAGAAATGTAAAACCATGTATTTTAATACTAGTCTATACAGCTTTTTAGCTGGTAAACATGCTTGAAATTGCAAAAATCTGTCACTGTTAATTGCCCTTCGTGAATATAGTAATTAGTAAACTGTAGCTAGTGTATTGTAACTCTTAATTTACTTCTAATATTATTGCACCACTGAGACAAGAAGCTATAAAAAAAAAAACTAAATGTAAAGTTTTGGAAGACTTTGTGTAAGTCGTTAGCATTTATTCTTTACTTGATCCTGTAATTAATTTAACAAGGTGGTTGAAGAAACGTGAAAGGCATACATTTGGGCTGCACACAAGCAAATAAAAACTCTCTCAGTGGGAGACATCTGTTAACAGGAAGAAAAAAAACTGAATCAGAAGAACCCATCCTATGTAATTAGCCTTTGCTATCTCTTAAAGATTCCATTGAAATAGTCTACAATGACAAAGCGAAGATCCAAACTATGGGGATTTATCAAGCTTTTACACCTGTTTTCCGATATAGATGAAACAGACATACAAGAAAAAAATCTCAAATGTAGCACGGGGTGTAGCCCCCTGCCCAAAAACCCCCAAAAACAATAAAATATAATTATATGAATAACATGACTATTTATATTTCTTTCATAGAATGCTAAATCAACAATAAAAAGTACTAGCAGCTCAATGGTATTGTTATGCTTGCTGTTGCTATTGAATTTTGCTTTCTATACAGTATACCATTTAAATATCAGGAGACTGTAGGCACAGGATGACTATAGCCTTAGGCCCCTTTCACACGAGCGAGTTTTCTGCGCAGGTGCAATGCGTGATGTGAACGCATAGAACCCACACTGAATCCTGACCCATTCATTTCAATGGGTCTGTGTACATGAGTGTTTTTTTTTTCACGCATCAGTTCTGCGTTGCGTGAAAAACGCAGCATGTTCTATATTCTGCGTTTTCAACGCAGCCCTGACCCCATAGAAGTGAATGGGGCTTCAGTGAAAAACGCATTGCATCTGCAAGCAGGTGCGGATGCAATGCGTTTTTCACTGATGGTTGCTAAGAGATGTTGTTTGTAAACCTTCAGTTTTTTATCACGCACGTGAAAAATGCATCAAAAAGGATCGCACCCGCACTGAAAAAACTGAACAACTGAACGCAATCGCAGACAAAACTGACTGAACTTGCTTGCAAAATGGTGTGAGTTTCACTGAACGCACCCTGAACGCATCCCGACTTAATCCGTAGCGTTCGTGTGAAAGAGACCTTAGGCCCCTTTCACACGGGCGAGTATTCTGTGCGGATGCGATGCGTGAGGTGAACGCATTGCACCCGCACTGAATACCGACCCATTCATTTCTATGGGGCTGTTCAGATGAGCGGTGATTTTCACGCTTTACTTATGCGTTGCGTGAAAATCGCAGCATGCTCTATATTCTGCATTTTTCACGCAACGCAGGCCCCATAGAAGTGAATGGGGTTGCGTTAAAATCACAAGCATCCGCAAGCAAGTGCGGATGCGGTGCGATTTTCACGCACGGTTGCTAGGAGACGATCGGGATGGAGACCCGATCATTATTATTTTCCCTTATAACATGGTTATAAGGGAAAATAATAGCATTCTGAATACAGAATGCAAAGTAAAATAGGGCTGGAGGGGTTAATAAAAAATAAAAAAAAAATTAACTCACCTTAGTCCACTTGATCGCGTAGCCAGCATCTCCTTTTGTCTCCTTTGTTGAACAGGACCTGTGGTGAGCATTAAGTACAGTTACAGGTCCTTTGATGACTCCGGTCATCACATGGTACGTCACATGATCTTTTACCATGGTGATGAATCATGTGATGACCGGAGTGACGTCATCAAAGGTCCTGTAACTGTACTTAATGCTCACCACAGGTCCTATTCAACAAAGGAGACAGAAGGAGATGCCGGGCCGCGATCAAGTGGACTAAGGTGAGTTAAATTTTTATTTTTATTTTTTTAACCCCTCCAGCGCTGTTTTACTTTGCATTCTGTATTCAGAATGCTATTATTTTCCCTTATAACCATGTTATAAGGGAAAATAATACAATCTACAGAACACCGATCCCAAGCCCGAACTTCTGTGAAGAAGTTCGGGTTTGGGTACCAAACATGCGCGATTTTTCTCACGCGCGTGCAAAACGCACGCATTGTAGTTTTGCACTCGTGCGGAAAAATCGCGGGTGTTCCCGCAACGCACCCGCACATTTTCCCGCAACGCCCGTGTGAAACGAGCCTTAGACTTCACCCATCTAGTAGGCCACACTGTTCTTTTATGGCTTTAAAAATTTGTCTATAACATACATTTCAGAGACTGTGTGGAATAAATATAAAAGTTTGGGATTTAGGCCTCTTTCACACGAGCGTGGCGGATTTGCTCTGGATGCGTTCAGGGTGCGCTCAGTGAAACTTGCATCATTTCGCAAGCAAGTTCAGTCAGTTTTTTCTGCGCGGGTGCAATGTGTTTTTCACACACATGATACAAAACTGAAGGTTTACAAACAACATCTTTTAGTAACCATCAGTGAAAAACGCATTGCATCCGCACTTGCTTCTGTTTTTCACTGAAGCCCCATTCACTTCTATGGGGCCAGGGCTATGTGAGAAAATGCAGAATATAGAACATGCTGAGTTTTTCACGCAACACAGAACTGATGCGTAAAAAAAGCTCATGCACACAGACCCATTGAAATGAATGGGTCAGGATTCAGTGCGGGTGCTATGCATTCACGTTACACATTGCTCCCGCGCAGAAAACTAGCTCATGTGAAAGAGGCCTTACATTACCTTGTCAGACAAATGGTAGTTAGTGAATGACAAAAATACCAGTATGTTGGAAATAAAATGGCTATGCAAAAACAAGGCTAAAATTTTTCAACTGCAATATGAAAGACTAAGGCTTTATTCACATGTCTGTGATGACATCCATGACAAGATGGCCAGTGGTTCATCTGAAAAATGTGTATATTCAATGGACACCAAAATAGGACATGATTCCATGGTGTCACCACGGACTCAAGGTCCATGGAAAACCACTGATGTTTGAGTCTACACATTAATGGGTTTTCTGAGATCTTTTAACTGATGAGCTATCCTCAGGATAGGTCATCAGTATCAGATCGGCCATGGTCAGACACCCGGGTCCCCAACCGATCAGTAGTGCCACTACCTTCTCACAACTTTTCATGTGACATCATGTTCTTCACACAGTAGGCCTTGTGATGTTGTAATCTGTGTACCGGGGTGGTCTCCCAGGATACAGCGATGTCACAAACGAGGAAAGCAACTCCAAAACCAGCTTTTGCCAAAACAGAATTTTACTAACACGTCATAATAAACACAACAACAAATGCTGAAAACAAAATAAATTTACATACACCCGTCCCAAAGGCTGAGACCCCTGTGTTGCACAGCACTGTGCCCTCTGAGAGATGCCAGCAGAAATTTTGCGGTAATTTTCCTACTGGCGGGCACAACTAAAACTGCCTCGCCGTATCTATTATTACCCTGAAACAAACACGAACAATTGGTTGGGTGCCTAGTACGGGCTGGCCTGTGGTGTAACACAACAGTTCACAATCTTACCATGCTCTATATTATTTCCAATCCCATAACTAGTCCGGTAGCACGTGCCTGATTATTACCCGTGAGCAAAACGCTGAACTGGATAGAGTTCATGGGGGTGTTTATAAGCTCCCAAATGTGCAATGTCCCTTTTAGTAATAGAGTCCTTGTAGTACCAGTAGCAACTCTTTAGACCTGACACAAAGCAGAGACCCTAACTTGCTAACTACAGGCCTGGTCTAAGTCTCTAGGCGCCAACACTGCTGTTCGATGCCTGATTCCCGACCTTTTGTAATACATAATGTAAAAACCATCACCGTTCTTAAAGGGAATCTGTCACCTGCTTTTACCATTTTAGGGTACTTTCACACTAGCGTTTTTCTTTTCCGGCGCTGAGTTCCGTCCTAGGGGCTCAAATCCGGAAAAGAACTGATCAGTTTTATCCCCATGCATTCTGAATGGAGAGCGATCCGTTCAGGATGCATCAGGATGTCTTCAGTTCAGTCTTTTTGACTGATCAGGCTTTTCAGAAAAACGTAGCATGCTGTATTTTTACCTCCGGCCAAAAATCCTGAACACTTTGACTGAACGCCGGATCCGGTCTTTTTCCCATTGACTTGCATTAACGCCGGATCTGGCGCTGTGTGTTCAGTTAAACCGGATCCGGCTTTTGCATGTTAAACCCGAAAAATGTGAAAAAAAAGTTAAAGTCCATAAATGGCGGATCCGTTTTTTCCAATGCATTTTTTCATTGTGATCGAAATCCTGATCAGGATTCAAATGTAATCCGTTTTCACACGTTTTTCCGGATCCGGCGGGCAGTTCCGGTGTCGGAATTGAACGCCGGATTAAGACAACGCTAGTGTGAAAGTAGCCTTAAGCTGTCACCATCGCCATGTTCACTAAAGTACCTTATTTCCAGCAGTCTTCTTCTTACTTTATTTCGTTTTTTTCCTTTTGATAAAAAGCCCTTTTTATGATATGCTAATGAAGCTCTAAGGTGCCCAGAGGGGCGTTTTTTTTCCCTCTCCGGTGCCCAGTGACGCCCCCCTGCAGTGCCCAGCCCGCCCTAATTTGAATCCAAAGAACGCCTCCTGATCCTCAAATAACCTCCCACACCCCGGCAAACGGTTCCGCCCCCTCCCCACATCATCGTCTACCTTCTAGAAATGCCTCTTCCTTCTTCCTGTCGGCGTCCAGAAAACTCGCGCAGGCGCAGTACCGCCTGCACCTGCGTGATCATCAACCTCCTCAGGGCAACAGCGCTCAGATTACATCACTGGGCTCGGCGCATGCCCAGTGAGACTTTTGAGGCTGTTGCCCTCAGGAGCTTGATGATCGCGCAGGCGCAGGCCGCAGGCGGTACTGCGCCTGCGCGAGTTTTCTGACTATATTAACTAATGCCTAACTAGGCAGTGAGACCTATCTTGAACCAGGTTAATTAATACTTCACTTTTATTACTATATGTATTAAAAGCTGAATATTATAGATATATAAACATATTACTTATCTTTATTAATTATTCCTACAAACCAAGATTTTTTTTTTTTAAATACAGTCCCACTACACTAGTGAGTTATAGTGATGTGTAGTGAAGAGGGAACGGGAGAGTGCACTGACTCCCACCCTCTCACTTGGGAAGCAAGATGCTACAGTGTCGCCGTTTGTAGGGCTATTACTAGCTCTGTACTGCTGTCAATTTGACCATGTAAGGGACCTAGAAGCGTCACCCCACTGTCAAAGGGATGCAAATTGCACCCATACACTCAGCAGATCAGCTAGAGGCCAAGAGGCTAGAGGCACTACAAACTATTAGTGGACACTGCTAAATGCTGTGTGTGATCTAAGTGTTTGAATGATCGCACTGTTGAAGTGTTGTCCGGCCGGACTAACCACAGCTTATTCACTGTGAAGTAGGAGACTGCGTATTAAAAACTACACTGCCCCCGACATGTTTCGCCAGTATTCTGGCTTCTTCAGGGGAAATGGGCAGCAATAGGTGTGGCCGCAATACCAGAGGGTTAAATGCTAAGTTTAATGATTGGCAGGACGATCCTCCACTCATAATAACATCCTATATCGGCACTAGCCTATTACCTTTAACTACACACACCCACTAGGCAAGTCATACTCCGGTGTCAGTCGCCTCCTGAATATGTCATCAGGTGGGCGCTGCACACCAGGAGGGTGCGCAAACACTTAGGCCAGTCGGACCCGGGTCTTGTCAGTGCGCATGCGCTGCGCTGAAATCAGATGCGCACAGTCTTTACCTAACGGCAGGAACAAGCGCCCGATAGAGGCTGCGCTTACACCTAGAGTGGAAGGCAGAACGGCTACACTGATGGAGATTGCGCCTGCATTTGGGATGTCAACTTAATAAGTGCAGTGTAGGTGGAATATGATGTGGGTACTTTATGTTTATCTCTCATGGTTCACCATTATGGGTGAACAGTAAATATCGTGCAAGTATTTAACAGATATCAGAGTCTTATATATGTGCTGTAAATAGATAGCCTTTTCAGTTATACAGGGACATGTCCTGTAGAAAATTAAAATAAATATATGAAGTGCAAGTGGTACAGTACAAGTCAGCTATACTTCTGAACCATTGTTACTATTAACAGGTGCCAATATATCCCTATGGGGTCTATATGGACCCTCATAATGAAGTGTCAGAAAACCTGTATATGAACAGGAGATCATAGTGGTACTACAGGGATATACCCTTTTAAGACAATGAATACAATGGTAAAGTGAGAATAGGCGCTATACTTATGACTCAACCATGATTCTAAACCATTTATACTACTAGCAAAGGAAATGCGGTATATGTACTTATTTGCTAGGACGATACCCCCCTATTAGGGTCTAGAAATAACCTCAGAAGGTATTATTAATAATCAACACAGTAGTTGCGGCACACTAAGATTTCTGGGACTGTAGGATAGTAGTCCAGAAAGCCCGGACGCTGGAGGTAGGCCTGCATGAGGGGTTTTGGGCTCCGGGGCCGAGGAGGGCTGGAAAGGGTTAGGATAGTGAGGAGGCGGAGTTGTGCGGGGTGGGGCGGAGCTTCAAGAGGAGGCGGAGCCAACGGACCGGCGCCATTTCGGGAGAAGAGGAGCAGGAGAGAGGACATCCTCTCCAGCTCCAACCTTACCATGTCAGGCGTCGAGGAAGTCCTGGAGAGGCTGCGGGCAGCGGCGGTGGTCCGGGGTCAAGGCTGGCTTGAAGACCAGGTAGCCGGCTTGTTGCAGGGGGAGGCGGCGGGTGCAGTTTGCCCGCCGTCAGAGGAAAGATGGCCGCGGCGGGCTAGGCCGCCGGCGCGCCTGATTGAGGAGGACACCCCCAGAGTCCAGCGCCGAGTTAGCAGCCCCTCTAGGGACCCTCCGGGCCGTGAGGGACACGCTCAACCCCTCCCTAAGTCCTCACGGCTCGGGAGGAATCCATATGCATGGCGGGATTCAGTGAAGGGAGGGGGGCAGCCCCCTTCATTGCGTGCGGCTGCAGACGGCGGGAGTGCAGGACCAGGTGCTGCAGGCTCCCCTCTTGGGCCTGAGGGGAGGCCTCCTCGGCGTGGGAGAGCAAGTGGAGCGAGGGGCTGCGGGGCTGTGCACCGGGAGGCGGTGCGGGTGCACAGGCCCCTTACTGATGACGGACAGCCGGCGGCTGGTCTTATTGAGGAGTCGGGTGAGCAGATGGCAGGGGCTGAACAAGACGCGGCCAGCGCTGGAAGTGCTGGGTCGCCGGGCTACAGTGGAGGATTACCGGAAGCAGGGTCCAGGATGGTGCGATCGGAAGTGGAGCGGGGGGAATCCGGATCAACGGCTGCGGGGTTCACAGCGCCCGGGCAGCCTGGTGAGGCAACCTTGGGGACACTGTTTACATTATTGCAAGGTGTGGGGTTGGGGGCCAGTGGGGGTGGTCAGGCTGATTTATTTGGTGGTTTAGGGTGGTTGCTGTGCGGTTTGGCTGGTGTAGGTCATGGGGGGGCAGGGCCTTTGCAAGCTTGGGGTTTAGGGAGGGGGAGCGAGGTTGAAGCGGTGGCTGGGGGATCTGAGCAGGTTTCCGGGGGGGTGGGCCCCGGGTTGGTGGCGAGTGGGGGGAGGGGGGTTTCAGTGCAGACGCAGGTAGGTGGTGAGGAAGATAGGCCGAGGTTTGATGATGCGGCAAAGGGCGAGGTGTATGTGGGCTTTGAGGGCCCGTTGGGGGCGCATTTGAAGCAGGAAGTGAGGGAGCGAATTTGGAAAGGGGAGTACGTGGATATCTTTTCCCTTCTCCCGTTGGAGCGCTTTAATTTGGATGTTGTGAGGAAGGATTTGGGAAAGAAGGAGGAGGAGGAGAAGAAGCGGTATAGGCTGATACCTCGTACGTTTAGCAATTGGCTTCAGGCGTTTGCTATTTTGGCGAGTGTGATCGGGGAGAAGGCGCAAGACAGTTGTTCGCCTCTGTTTTGCTACATGGATGCGATAAGGGAAGCTTATCGTGTTTATGGAGGTTACGGGTGGTTGCGTTATGACGAACAGTTTTGTCAGAGGAAGGCGGTCCGCTCCAGTATGCGGTGGGACCATAAAGACATAGGGCTGTGGATGAGGGTGATAGGGGCTGGTAGACAGGGGCAGCCTTTTCGTGCGGAGCAGGGGGGGATGGGGGGAGGGGGGGCGGGCAGTCAGGTTTTGCCGCTGCCTTGGCAAAGGGCTTGTGCTTTTTGTTCAATGAGGGGAGTTGCAAGTTCGGTCAAAAATGTAAGTTTAAGCACGAGTGTTCGGGGTGTGGGGGGAGCCACGGGGCCAGCAGGTGTTTCCGGGGGAATAGGCAAAGGGGGGGAGAGACGGTTGAAAAAGGGGCGGACTCCGGTCAGGGTGGACACGATGGGGCCGTATTTAAGTAGGTACCTGGATAGGGTGGGGGCGGAGCTGTAGCGGAGGGGATTTGAGGAGGGGTTTGTGATTCCGTCTAGTCATGAGGATCTTGGGGGTGGGAGATGTAAGAATTTGAGGTCGGCTTTGATGCACCCGAAAGTGGTGTCTCAGAAGGTAGCTATGGAGGTGAGTTTAGGGAGAATGTACGGGCCGTTTGTGGAGTTACCTTTGGGGAACTTGGTGGTTTCGCCGTTGGGGGTGGTTCCAAAGAAGGAGCCGAATGCTTTCCGGCTGATTCACCATTTGTCTTTCCCAAAGGGGTCATCGGTGAATGATGGGATCGATCCAGAATTGTGTTCGGTTGTTTACACCTCTTTTGATACGGCGGTTAGTTGGGTTAGGAAGTTGGGGCCGGGTGCGATGTTAGCAAAGGCGGACATTGAGGCCGCGTTTCGTTTGTTACCGGTTCATCCGGATAGTTTGCGCTTGTTGGGATGTTTTTTTTGGGGGGGTATTATGTGGACGGGTGTTTGCCGATGAGGTGTTCGATCTCTTGCGCTTATTTTGAGAAGTTTAGCTCCTTCTTAGAATGGGTGGTGAAGGAGGTGGCGGGGTGTCAGTCGCTCATTCATTATTTGTATGACTTCCTTTGTTTGGGGCCGGCTGATTCCGGGGTGTGTGGGTTGCTGTTGGCCTCGTTGCAGTCGGTGTTTAGAGAGTTCGGGGTGCCGTTGTCGGCTGAGAAGACGGTTGGCCCCACTACAGAGTTATGTTTTTTGGGTATAGTGCTGGATACGGTTCGCATGGAATGCAGGTTATCTGAGGACAAATTGATTGATGTGCGGTCTGCGGTGCGGTCGGCGAGGGTGGGGCCGAAGATTCATTTGAGGGAGTTACAATCCTTATTAGGGAAGTTGAATTTCGCTTGTAGGATTATTCCGATGGGCAGAATATTTTGTAGGAGGTTGGCGGCGGCGACGGCAGGTGTGGTGTCGGGTCACCATTTTATTCAGCTGGGGAAGGAATTGAGGAGGGACTTGGAGGTTTGGGACTTTTTTTGGGACAATTTAATGGCAGGACGTTGGTTATGGGGGAGGTGGTGGAAAGTTTTAACTTGTTTTCAGATGCTGCTGGGGGGGGGGGGGTTTGGGGTGTATTGTGAAGGACAGTGGTGTACGGGTGAATGGCCGGTGAGTTGGTTTGAGAGGGGTTGGGTTAGGAACGTGGCGTTGCTTGAATTGTTCCCGATAGTGCTGGCGGTGGTGCTGTGGGGGGGCAAGTTTAAGGATAAGAAAGTGAGGTGGCATTGCGATAACTTGGGTGTTGTGCAGGCCGTTAATAGTCTGACTGCATCTTCGCCTCCTGTAGTTAGGTTATTGCAGCACTTGGTGCTGATGTGTTTGCCGCTGAACACATGGGTTGTGGCGGTGCATGTGCCGGGGGTTCATAACGGGGTGGCTGACTCTCTTTCTCGTTTGCAGTGAGAGCGTTTTCGTCAGCTGGCTCCAGAGGCGGAGGAGGAGGGGTTGGAGTGCCCGGCATGGCTCTGGGACCTATTGGAGGTACTATAGCGGATTTGTTTAGGAGGTTTTTGAGTGAAGGTACTTGGTCTGACTATGGTAAGGCGTGGCGTTCTTGGGAGCAGTGGTGTGTGAGTATGAGGGTTGGTGTTGATGGGGGGGGGATCCCATTGGTGTTGTTTTTGGGACATATGGTGGAGTAGGGTTGGTCAGTGGCGAGGGTTAACCGGTGTTTTGCGGGTTTAGTTTTTGGTTTTAGGTTGAGGGGCCTTCCGGATGTTACCAAATCATTTTTGGTTAAGCAGGTACTGAAGGGTTTTCGTCGTGGGGGCTGGGTGGTGGATGGTCGGAGGCCGGTGTCCTTTGAGTTGCTGTTGAGAGTGGGGGTTTGTGTGGAGTCGGTTTGTAGCTCGGAGAGTGAGGTCCGGTTATTTAGGCTTGCATTCGCGCTGGCTTTTTTCGGGGCTTTCCGGCTGGGGGAGCTGGTGAGTAGGAGTACGGTGTGTGGGGGCGGTTTGGCGAGTGACGATGTGGATTTGTTCGAGGATAGGTTGGTTGTACGGATTAGGGTATCTAAGACGGACAGGGAAGGAAGGGGTCGGAACGTGTGTCTGTATGCAGTGGCGGGGTGCTTGGTTTGTCCAGTAAATTGTTTGAGGGTATATAGGGAGGGGGGGGTTGGGTGGGGGGGTCCGTTGTTGAGGCATCAGGATGGTTCTTTTTTGTCAAGGTTCCAGTTTGTGGCGGTATTCAAGAAGTGTATGGCGGTGCTGGGAATGGACTCTAGTGGCTTTACGGGTCATTCCTTTCGTATTGGGGCGGCGACGGAGGCTGCCAGATAGGGGTTGGGGGACGAGGTGATTAAGAAGATTGGGCGGTGGGAGTCGGCCCGTTTTAAGTCGTATGTGCATCTGGGGGGCTTGTGAGTTGGGGTTGGAGGGCGCAGTGTTTTTTTGTTCATATTTTCATTCTCGTTTTTTCTTGTTGCAGGTGGTGAGGCGGCGTTAGTCTGGATCCTGGGGCATTCGTTTGTTTTTTGGGGTGCTTTGCGGGCGGATGTGAGGCCTAACGGGCGGCAGTTGGGGATAGGAAGGGATGAGGCGGTGGTGAGATGGATTGGACACAGGGGGATGTTGTGGGGGAGTGTGATGGGTGAGGTTCATAGACATGCGAGGTTGGATAGGGCCCCGGATATTCTGGTGCTGCATGTGGGTGGTAATGACTTGGGGGTGAGGTCTTGTCGGGATTTGATCAAGGATATCAAGTTTGACTTGTTGCGATTGTGGTCCTTGTTTCCTGGGATGATCACGGTTTGGTCGGATATGGTGTATAGGCAGTCATGGCGAGAGGCCAGGTCGTTTGAGAGGGTGGATAAGACAAGGGTGAAGGTGAACAGGGCGGTGGGTAAGTTTGCGCCAGGAATGGGGCGGTGGTGGTTCGGCATGTGGAGTTGGAGGCGGGTACAGGAGGATTTTGGAGGGCTGATGGTGTTCATTTGAACGCGGTGGGGATTGACTTGTGGTCTTTGGGCCTGCAGGGAGGCATCAAGAGGGCGCTTTGCATGTGGAGGAACGCGCGGGCTTGAGGGAGGAGTCAAGCTGCGCGTTGTTGGGGAAGGTCATACAAGCTGGTGGTCTTGAATGGTGTGAAAAATGGGAGGGCCCCCAGGAGGGGGGGCTGGACTCTCATAGTTGGGGCATTTTTGGTTCGTTCAGAGAGGCGTCCATCAGTTGGTGTCTCCGAGCTGGAGTTTTGCGGCTGGAGGCAAGATGGAAGTGCCGGGTTGGCGTGTTTATACATATATGTGAGAAATTTGGGGCTTCTATGACCTCCCTTGTCAGGGGGTATGGAAAAGTTATTGTTATATATTTATATATATATTTATATATGTTATGTATTTATTTATTTATTAATAAACGGCTGCTGTTGCCGATTTAATCCAACTTGGACTGTGTGTATTCATTTAAGGGGTGTGAGAGGTTGGGGGGTAAAAAGGGCGGAGTTTTGTGGAGTAAGTAGGCCCCGGGGGAATGCACAATAACCCATTCAAGAAAGGCCGGACGCTGGAGTTAGGTTGCATGAAGGGTTTTGGGCTCCAGGGCCGAGGAGGGCTGGAAAGGGTTAGGATAGTGAGGGGGCGGAGTTGTGCAGGGTGGGGGAGGAGCTTCAATAGGGGGCGGAGCCAACGGACCGGCGCCATTTCGGGAGAAGAGGATCAGGAGAGCGGACATCTCCCTCCCACCCGCCCTGTTGTGGGTGTTCTGTGGGGGGGTGGATGATGGTGGTGAGTGATGTCGCGGCAGTCGCGGCAGTCTTGGCGGGGGAAGGTCATAGAAGCTGGTGGTCTTGAATGGTGTGAAAAATGGGAGGGCCCCCAGGAGGGGGGGCTGGACTCTCATAGTTGGGGCATCTTTGGTTCGTTCAGAGAGGCGTCCATCAGTTGGTGTCTCCGAGCTGGAGTTTTGCAGCTGGAGGCAAGATGGAAGTGCCGGGTTGGCGTGTTTATACATATATGTGAGAAATTTGGGGCTTCTATGACCTCCCTCGTCATTGTGCCGTGCCCACAATGGGCATCGCAGTGCGCATGCCCCGGCCAAGCAATGGATAGTGCAGGCGCGGGATCTCGCTGCAGAGAAGGAGGACGCAAAGGAAGAGCGGGGCGGGCAGAGGAAGAGGCTGGGGCGGGATATGACGAAAAGAGGCAGAACAGCCTGGGCTCCAACGAGGTGAGCGCCGCCCTGGGCACTTGCGAGCCCTAATTTACATATGAATAAAAGTCCGTTTTTGCTTTGGGGGAACTTCACAAGCAAACATCAAAGGTACCATTAGAATCATAGACCGCTATGCTAGAGCGCTATGTAAGCAGTCTATAGGGTCAAAATCTGGTGACAGACTCCCTTTAACACTAGTGTTAATAAATCTACCCCTGTGTCTCGGGAAGGATGTTAAATAACAACAATAGTTGTGCCAAATTGTGCTAATTTGCACCTTTTTGTAGACTGATTCTAGGCACGGACACATTAGTAAATCTTGTACATTGTATAATTTAGTTTATTTTAGATTGTTTTTGTTTTATAATACCACATTTTTTTCCATGTAACACAACTGAGTATCCTGTTGACAATTGTCAAGTAGCAGCAACTGCTACAGTATAAGGGCTTAATCAGATGACCGTATGTTTTTTGTGGTCAGTTCAGCATGATTGCGGAAAGCAAAATACGGCTCTCTGAATGAGCCCTAAGGGCTTGTTGACACGAACGTAAGGGCTTCGTGCCTGTGCTGTGTACCGCAAATTGCAGTCCGCAATGCACGGGCACCGACCGTGGGCCAGCTGCATGGGGATCGCGGACCCATTCACTTGAATAGGGTCCGCGATCCATCCGTTCGGCAAAAAGATATAGCAATTTCTATCTTTTTGCGGTGCAGAGGCTCCGTAGTGCTTCTGTGGGGTTCCATGCTTCCGTTCCGCACCGCATCTCCGTATTTGAGGACCCATTAAATGGGTCTGCAGCCATGATGCGGAATGCACATGGCCGGTGCTCCGTTTATTGCGGATCCACCGTATGCGAACCGCAATATGGCAACGGAGGGACAACAGTGAACATGTGAATGAGCCCTTAGGATGTGTCTTTTCAACAGTGATATCTTAGGGTATCTTCATATGTGGCAGATTTGTTGCCGAAATTTCTATGACTAAAAATCGGTTCCCTTGTTTTTAGAAAATTCTGCAACAGATCTGCCTCATCAGAATATGCCTTAACATATGTCCCATTAAGGCCCCTTTCACATGGGCGAGAATTCCGAGAAGGTGCAATGCGTGAGGTGAACGCATTGCACCCGCACTGAATCCGGACCCCTTAACTTTAATGGGGCTGTGTACATGAGCGGTGATTTTCACGCATCACTTATGCGTTGCGTGAAAATCGCAGCAAGCTCTATATTGTGCGTTTTTCACGCAACGCAGGCCCCATAGAAGTGAATGGGGCTGCATGAAAATCGCTAGCATCCGCAAGCAAGTGCGGATGCGGTGCGATTTTCACGCATGGTTGCTAGGAGACGATCGGGATGGGGACCCGATCTTTATAATTTTCCCTTATAACATGGTTATAAGGGAAAATAATAGCATTCTTAATACATGCTTAGTAAAATAGTGATGGAGGGGTTAAAAAAAAACAAAAAACTATTAATAAATTCACCTTAATCCACTTAAACGCTTAGCCTGGCATGTCTTCTTTCTTTTTTGATGAAAAGGACCCAGGTGACGGCACTGCGCTCATCACATGGTCCATCACATGGTGATGGACCATGTGATGGACATGTGATGAGCACAGTGGCATCATTAAAAGTCCTTTAGCCAGGTCCTGAAGAAAGTAGAAAGAAGAGGAGATCCGCTATGCGATCAAGTGGATGGGGTGAGTTAAATTTGTTTATTATTTTAACCCCTCAATGGACATTTTACTAAGCATTATGTATTAAAAATGCTATTATTTTCCCTTATAACCATGTGCAAAACGCATTAAAACGCTTTGCACTCGCATTGAAAAATAGCGCATTTTGCCCTCACACGCGACACCCATGTGAAAGAGGCCAAAGGCCCTTTCACACGAGCGTGACGGAACATGCATTTTTCACGCGCGTGATAAAAAACTGAAGGTTTACAAACAACATCTCTTAGCAACTATCAGTGAAAAACGCATTGCATCCGCACTTGCTTCTGGATGCAATGCGTTTTTCACTGAAACCCCATTCACTTCTATGGGGCCAGGGCTGCGTGAAAAATGCAGCATATAGAACATGCTGCATTTTTCACGCAACGCAGAACTAATGTGTGAAAAAAACGCTCATGTACACAGACCCATTGAAATGAATGGATCAGTATTCAGTGCGGGTGCTATGCGTTCACATCACGCATTGTTCCCGTGCGGAAAACTCGCTCGTGTGGAAGAGGCCTAATATGGTCTTTTTCACCACAATAAAATATGCATACATTGGTTCAGTTGAAGTTGCACACAGGCCAACTACACAAGCGATTTTGTTGCTGCAACTATTTGCAACTATGTTGCTGCTACAAAGTCACCTGTGAAGCTTAGCCCAGGTTTGGGGAAGTCTGGCCAATAAGAGACTTTTTCATGAATCTTTGTTACTTTAATTTAAATAACGTCTTTACAATATACTAAAACCATTGTTATGTACAGTATGTCTTCTACTTTTAAAATGCTGTACTTGTACTTAGGCCTCTTTCAGACGGGCGAGATTTCCGCTGGGTGCAATGCGTGACATCACATGGTTCGCTCATCACATGGTCCGTCACATGATCCATCACCATGGATCATGTGATGGTGTGACGGACCATGTGATGAGCACAGTGATGTCATCAAATGTCCTTTTCCCAGTTCCTGAAGAAAGAAGACAGAAGAGAAGCCGGGCTCCGCGAACAAGTGGATTAAGGTGAGTTAAATAGTTTTTTATTTTTTTTTAACCCCTCCAGCCCTATTTTACTAAGCATTCTGTTTTAAGAATGCTATTATTGTCCCTTATAACCATGTTATAAGGGAAAATAATTACATCTACACAACCTTGAACCCAAACCTGAACTTCAGTGAAGAAGTTCGAGTCTGGGTACCACATTCAGTTTTTTATCACGCGCGTGCAAAACGCATTGCACCCGCGCGATAAAAACTGAACAACGGAACACAATCGCAGTCAAAACTGACTGCAATTGCGTACCTACTCGCGCGGGTTTGCGGCAATGCACCCCGGACGCACCCTGAGCCAAAACGTGACGCCCGTGTGAAAGAGGCCTTAGTGTGCATGATGGGCTCTTGTTCATACATGTGAAAACTTGCCAGGTGCTTACTTCTAAAGCATATAACCCCTTGAGTTCCGGATGATTTTGCATTTTTGCGTTTTTATTTTTCTTCCCTGTCTTCCTAGAGCCATAATTTTTTTTACTTTTCTGTTCACATAGCCATATGAGAGCTTGTTTTTGCAGGAAAGTTGTACTTTTTAATGGCACCTACAATTCAGTGTTTTGTCTCTACCGCATTCCCTATTCGATAAAACTGACTTGTCACCTTTATTATGTGGGTTAGTACATTTGCAACCATACTGCATTTATATAGTTTTTCTTGAGTTTTAAAAAATGTTTAATTGTCATATTCTGACTCCCATAACTTTTTTAAAGTTATATCTACGGAGCTGTGTGGGGATAATTTTTTGTAAAATGATCAGTCGTTTTTATTGATTCCATTTTGGAGTGTGTGACTTTTTGATCACATCTTATTAATTTTTTCAGTGAAGTGATGAAAGAAATGGCGAATCACCCATTTAGATTTTTTTCCATTGCGCCATTTGCCCTATGGGAGAAATATTTTTATATTTTAATAGTTCGGGCATCTTGGGATGCAACAATCCCCTTGATCTTTATGTTTGAGGTGATTTAAACTTTAAAACATTTAAATATTTTTTAAACCTTTTTTTTAGAACAGTAGGCTAGAATATGTCATTTTCTGCTTGCTTTTAGCTTACACTGTAGTTCAATAGAACTACAGTCAAATTTCAACCCCTGAACCCTCCCTGACCCCTCCCACCCTTGAGCACGTCACGTGACGCAGAGAGAGGGGTGGAGCGAAGGAGGACGAGAAGGCCGCACACTGAGCAGCAGCCGAGCAGCCAGCCACGGCCACTGTCCACCACCAGTCCCACCACCAGCAATTTGCCTCCCCCGACCCCCAGTGCGGCAGCAGCGGCAGTGCCTAAATTGCCTTCTCCTTCTGGAACAGAACAGAAGTGGGCTCCAGTCCTACCTGGATTGGAGTGCAGGTGCAGCTGCTTTCTTCTTCCCCAGGACGGACGCCAGGGCGACATTGGTGAATGGTGTACGTACTACTACAGTGTGTTTGTCTCCAGTCCCCAGAGCCAGACCAAGAGCCAGACTGCAGCCAGAGACCAGCTCATCTTATTGTCCTGGTGGTAAGTAGTCAGTAGACAATGCAATATGTTTATTATTTACTGTATTTTTTGCCTTATAAGACGCACTTTTTCCCCCCCAAAAGAGGAGGGGAAATGGTCGTGCGTCTTATAAAGCGGATTGCGGATACTTCGCTGGCCGCTATGCTGCACAGCGCGGCCAGCGAAGTATCAGTGTGGAGGGAGGAGGCAGGGAAACTCATGGCGGGGCCCGGTGCAGTGACTCTAATACACCAGGCCCCGCAGCTGTTAAGTACATTCAATCCGAATGGGTCCGCAATTACTGTTCTGTACTTACTGTAGTACCTTATGTATAGCATTAAGATGGTGCTGACCGACAGCTCCCTCGGTCATGCGCCGCCTGCCGCAGTTCCTTCCTCATGCGCCGCCTGCCCGTCTGCCTGTTCATTCATAAAGTGAGATAAGCAGGCAGGCGGTGCATTAGGAGGGAGCTGCCGGTCTGCGCCGTCTTAATGCTATACATAAGGTACTACAGTAAGTACAGTACAGTAATTGCAGACACATTCGGATTGAATGTACTTAACAGCTACGGCGGTGCCCGGTGTATTAGAGTAGAATCACTGCAACGGTCCCCACCATGAGTGTCTCCGCCTCCTCCCTCCACACTGATGCATCTGATGGGGGATCTGTAGATGACACTTATGGGGATCTGTGGATGACATACAGTACAGACCAAAAGTTTGGACACACCTTCTCATTGAAAGAGTTTTCTTTATTTTCATGACTATGAAGGCATCAAAACTATGAATTAACACATGTGGAATTATATACATAACAAACAAGTGTGAAACAACTGAAAATATGTCATATTCTAGGTTCTTCAAAGTAGCCACCTTTTGCTTTGATTACTGCTTTGCACACTCTTGGCATTCTCTTGATGAGCTTCAAGAGGTAGTCCCCTGAAATGGTCTTCCAACAGTCTTGAAGGAGTTCCCAGAGATGCTTAGCACTTGTTGGCCCTTTTGCCTTCACTCTGCAGTCCAGTTCACCCCAAACCATCTCGATTGGGTTCAGGTCCGGTGACTGTGGAGGCCAGGTAATCTGGCGCAGAACCCCATCACTCTCCTTCATGGTCAAATAGCACTTACTTTCAAAGTTTTCCCAATTTTTCAGCTGACTGACTGACCTTCATTTCTTAAAGTAATGATGGCCACTAGAGTTGAGCGAACACCTGGATATTCGGGTTCGAGAAGTTCGGCCGAACTTCCCGGAAATGTTCGGGTTCGGGATCCGAACCCGACCCGAACTTCGTCCCGAACCCGAACCCCATTGAAGTCAATGGGGACCCGAACTTTTGGGCACTAAAAAGGCTGTAAAACAGCCCAGGAAAGAGCTAGAGGGCTGCAAAAGGCAGCAACATGTAGGTAAATCCCTTGCAAACAAATGTGGATAGGGAAATGAATTAAAATAAAAATTTAAAAAATAAAAATTAACCAATATCAATTGGACAGAGGTCACATAGCAGAGAATCTGGCTTCACGTCAGCAGAGAATCAGTCTCTTCATGCCATAGCAAAGAATCTGGCTTCATGTCAGCAGAGAATCAGTCTCTTCATGCCATAGCAGAGAATCTGGCTTCATGTCAGCACAGAATCAGTCTTCATGTCATAGCAGAGAATCAGACTTCACGTCACCCACCACTGGAACAGGCCACTGTCACACATTTAGGCCCCGGCACCCAGACAGAGGAGAGAGGTCCCGTAACAGAGAATCAGGCCTTATGTCAGCGCAGAATCAGTCTTCATGTCATAGCAGAGAATCAGGCTTCACGTCACCCACCACTGGAACAGGCCACTGTCACATATTTAGGCCCCGGCACCCAGACAGAGGAGAGAGGTCCCGTAACAGAGAATCTGGCCTTATGTCAGCGCAGAATCAGTCTTCATGTCATAGCAGAGAATCAGGCTTCACGTCACCCACCACTGGAACAGGCCACTGTCACACATTTAGGCCCCGGCACCCAGACAGAGGAGAGAGGTCCCGTAACAGAGAATCTGGCCTTATGTAAGCGCAGAATCAGTCTTCATGTCATAGCAGAGAATCAGGCTTCACGTCACCCACCACTGGAACAGGCCACTGTCACACATTTAGGCCCCGGCACCCAGACAGAGGAGAGAGGTCCCGTAACAGAGAATCTGGCCTTATGTCAGCACAGAATCAGTCTTCATGTCATAGCAGAGAATCAGGCTTCACGTCACCCACCACTGGAACAGGCCACTGTCACACATTTAGGCCCCGGCACCCAGACAGAGGAGAGAGGTCCCGTAACAGAGAATCTGGCCTTATGTCAGCGCAGAATCAGTCTTCATGTCATAGCAGAGAATCAGGCTTCACGTCACCCACCACTGGAACAGGCCACTGTCACACATTTAGGCCCAGGCACCCAGACAGAGGAGAGAGGTCCCGTAACAGAGAATCTGGCCTTATGTCAGCGCAGAATCAGTCTTCATGTCATAGCAGAGAATCAGGCTTCACGTCACCCACCACTGGAACAGGCCACTGTCACACATTTAGGCCCCGGCACCCAGACAGAGGAGAGAGGTCCCGTAACAGAGAATCAGGCCTTATGTCAGCGCAGAATTAGTCTTCATGTCATAGCAGAGAATCAGGCTTCACGTCACCCACCACTGGAACAGGCCACTGTCACATATTTAGGCCCAGGCACCCAGGCAGAGGAGAGAGGTCCCGTAACAGAGAATCTGGCCTTATGTCAGCACAGAATCAGTCTTCATGTCATAGCAGAGAATCAGGCTTCACGTCACCCACCACTGGAAAAGGCCACTGTCACACATTTAGGCCCCGGCACCCAGACAGAGGAGAGGTTCATTCAACTTTGGGTTGCCCCGCAATATAATGGTAAAATGAAAATAAAAATAGTATTGAATGAGGAAGTGCCCTGGAGTAGAATAATATATTGTTAAGGGGAGGTAGTTAATATCTAATCTGCACAAGGGATGGACAGGTCCTGTGGGATCCATGCCTGGTTCATTTTTATGAACGTCAGCTTGTCCACATTGGCTGTAGACAGGCGGCTGCGTTTGTCTGTAATGACACCCCCTGCCGTGCTGAATACACATTCAGACAATATGCTGGCCGCGGGGCAGGCCAGCACCTCCAAGGCATAAAAGGCTAGCTCTGGCCACGTGGACAATTTGGAGACCCAGAAGTTGAATGGGGCCGAAGCATCAGTCAGTACGTGGAGGGGTTTGCAAAGGTACTGTTCCACCATGTTAGTGAAATGTTGCCTTCTGCTAACACGTTCCGTATCAGGTGGTGGTGCAGTTAGCTGTGGCGTGGTGACAAAACTTTTCCACATCTCTGCCATGCTAACCCTGCCCTCAGAGGAGCTGGCCGTGACACAGCTGCGTTGGCGACCTCTTGCTCCTCCTCTGCCTTCGCCTTGGGCTTCCACTTGTTCCCCTGTGACATTTGGGAATGCTCTCAGTAGCGCGTCTACCAACGTGCGCTTGTACTCGCGCATCTTCCTATCACGCTCCAGTGTAGGAAGTAAGGTGGGCACATTGTCTTTGTACCGGGGATCCAGCAGGGTGGCAACCCAGTAGTCCGCACACGTTAAAATGTGGGCAACTCTGCTGTCGTTGAGCAGGCACTGCAGCATGTAGTCGCTCATGTGTGCCAGGCTGCCCAGAGGTAAGGACAAGCTGTCCTCTGTGGGAGGCGTATCGTCATCGTCCTGTGTTTCCCCCCAGCCACGCACCAGTGATGGGCCCGAGCTGCTTTGGGTGCCACCCCGCTGTGAACATGCTTCATCCTCATCCTCCTCCACCTCCTCCTCATCCTCGTCCTCCTCGTCCTCCAGTAGTGGGCCCTGTCTGGCCACATTTGTACCTGGCCTCTGGTGTTGCAAAAAACCTCCCTCTGAGTCACTTCGAAGAGACTGGCCTGAAAGTGCTAAAAATGACCCTTCTTCATCCTCTTTCTCCTGGGCCACCTCCTCTTTCATCATCTCCCTAAGTGTTTTCTCAAGGAGGCATAGAAGTGGTATTGTAACGCTGATAACGGGGTCATCGCCACTGGCCATGTTGGTGGAGTACTCGAAACAGCGCAACAGGGCACACAGGTTCGCATGGAGGCCCAGTCATTGGTGGTGAAGTGGTGCTGTTCCGCAGTGCGACTGACCCGTGCGTGCAGCAGCTGAAACTCCACTATGGCCTGCTGCTGCTCGCACAGTCTGTCCAGCATGTGCAAGGTGGAGTTCCACCTGGTGGGCACATCGCATATGAGGCGGTGAGCAGGAAGGCCGAAGTTACGCTGTAGCGCAGACAGGCGTGCAGCAGCAGGGTGTGAACGCCGGAAGCGCGAACAGACGGCCCGCACTTTATGCAGCAGCTCTGACATGTCGGGGTAGTTGCGAATGAACTTCTGCACCACCAAATTCAGCACATGCGCCAGGCAAGGGATGTGCGTCAAACCGGTTAGTCCCAGAGCTGCAACGAGATTTCGCCCATTATCGCACACCACCAGGCCGGGCTTGAGGCTCACCGGCAGCAACCACTCGTCGGTCTGTTGTTCTATACCCCGCCACAACTCCTGTGCGGTGTGGGGCCTGTCCCCCAAACATAGGAGTTTCAGAACGGCATGCTGACGTTTACCCCGGGCTGTGCTGAAGTTGGTGGTGAAGGTGTGTGGCTGACTGGATGAGCAGGTGGAAGAAGAGGAGAAGGAAGCTGAGTAGAAGGAGACAGGAGGAAAAG
The DNA here is from genome assembly GCF_905171765.1 of Bufo bufo. Classification (NCBI taxonomy): domain Eukaryota; kingdom Metazoa; phylum Chordata; class Amphibia; order Anura; family Bufonidae; genus Bufo; species Bufo bufo. The sequence continues at coordinate 272,000,173 of NC_053394.1, read as the reverse complement.
AATGTTGCCCTGCGATCCTTGGCGGCGGAAGGACGTGCACCAAACAGCTCTCCGCCTGGGGCCCAGCCGCCACTACATTTACCCAGTGTGCAGTTAGGGAGATATAGCGTCCCTGGCCGTGCTTACTGGTCCACGTATCTGTGGTTAGGTGGACCTTGCCACAGATGGCGTTGCGCAGTGCACACTTGATTTTATCGGACACTTGGTTGTGCAGGGAAGGCACGGCTCTCTTGGAGAAGTAGTGGCGGCTGGTAACAACATACTGTGGGACAGCAAGCGACATGAGCTGTTTGAAGCTGTCTGTGTCCACCAGCCTAAATGACAGCATTTCATAGGCCAGTAGTTTAGAAATGCTGGCATTCAGGGCCAGGGATCGAGGGTGGCTAGGTGGGAATTTACGCTTTCTCTCAAATGTTTGTGAGATGGAGAGCTGAACGCTGCCGTGTGACATGGTTGAGATGCTTGGTGACGCAGGTGGTGGTGTTGGTGGTACATCCCATGTTTGCTGGGCGGCAGGTGCCAACGTTCCTCCAGAGACGGAGGAAGAGGCCGAGGCGGCAGCAGCAGCAGAAGAGGCCGAGGCAGCAGCAGAAGAGGTAGCAGGGGGAGCCTGAGTGACTTCTTTGTTTTTAAGGTGTTTATTCCACTGCAGTTCATGCTTTGCATGCAGGTGCCTGGTCATGCAGGTTGTGCTAAGGTTCAGAACGTTAATGCCTCGCTTCAGGCTCTGATGGCACAGCATGCAAACCACTCGGGTCTTGTCGTCAGCACATTGTTTAAAGAAGTGCCATGCCAGGGAACTCCTTGAAGCTGCCTTTGGGGTGCTCGGTCCCAGATGGCGGCGGTCAGTAGCAGGCGGAGTCTCTTGGCGGCGGGTGTTCTGCTTTTGCCCACTGCTCCCTCTTTTGCTACGCTGTTGGCTCGGTCTCACCACTGCCTCTTCCTCCGAACTCTGAAAGTCAGTGGCACGACCTTCATTCCATGTGGGGTCTAGGACCTCATCGTCCCCTGCATCGTCTTTCACCCAGTCTTGATCCCTGACCTCCTGTTCAGTCTGCACACTGCAGAAAGACGCAGCAGTTGGCACCTGTGTTTCGTCATCATCAGAGACGTGCTCAGGTGGTATTCCCATGTCCTCATCATCAGGAAACATAAGTGGTTGTGCGTTAGTGCATTCTATCTCTTCCACCCCTGGGGAAGGGCTAGGTGGATGCCCTTGGGAAACCCTGGCAGCAGAGTCTTCAAACAGCATAAGAGACTGCTGCATAACTTGAGGCTCAGACAGTTTCCCTGATATGCATGGGGGTGATGTGACAGACTGATGGGCTTGGTTTTCATGCGCCATCTGTGCGCTTTCTGCTGAAGACTGGGTGGGAGATAATGTGAACGTGCTGGATGCACTGTTGGCCACCCAATTGACTAATGCCTGTACCTGCTCAGGCCTTACCATCCTTAGAACGGCATTGGGCCCCACCAAATATCGCTGTAAATTCTGCTGGCTACTGGGACCTGAGGTAGTTGGTTCACTAGGACGTGTGGCTGTGGCAGAACGGCCACGTCCTCTCCCAGCACCAGAGGGTCCACTAACACCACCACGACCATGTCCACGTCCGCATCCCTTATTAGATGTTTTCCTCATTGTTCCCGTTCACCACAATTTTGAAAATGGCAAATTTGGGAATAGTTTTTCAACCCAGAACAAAAACTGTGCTTTTACGGTCACTACAAATAACTTGACCAGCTAAAACAGTACAGATTTGGTTGAATAGAAATGTGAGGCCTATTTTTTTTTGCGCTGTGTGACAGGTATATGTTTAATCACAGAATTAGACTTGTATCTGCACGGTAGCGTGTGTGTTAAGTTTTTCTGAATGACACTATCAGCACCTTGAATCTAAGATATCCTTTTTGGGATAGATTTCAAGTAGGCCTGATATAGCATAAACTACTTATTTTGAGAATGGCAAATTTGGGAATAGTTTTTCAACCCAGAACAAAAACTGTGCTTTTACGGTCACTACAAATAACTTGACCAGCTAAAACAGTACAGATTTGGTTGAATAGAAATGTCAGGTCTATTTTTTAGGCGCTGGGTGACAGGCTCAACTTGCCCCTGATGTAGTATATGGCCAAAAAATAACCACACTATTGATGGTTAAATGCACTTGGGTGACACAGGCTCAGTCTGCCCCTGATGTAGTATATGGCCAAAAAATAACCACACTGTTGATGGTTAAATGCACTTGGGTGACACAGGCTCAGCCTGCACCTGATGTAGTATATGGCCAAAAATTAACCACACTGTTGATGGTTAAATGCACTTGGGTGACACAGGCTCAGCCTGCACCTGATGTAGTATATGGCCAAAAAATAACCACACTGTTGATGGTTAAATGCACTTGGGTGACACAGGCTCAGCCTGCACCTGATGTAGTATATGGCCAAAAAATAACCAGACTGTTGATGGTTAAATGCACTTCGGTGACACAGGCTCAGCCTGCAGCTGATGTAGGATATAGCAAAAAATAACCACACTATTGATGGTTAAAAGCACTTGGTGGTAGCTTGTGCTGGCGCACCACAAGCCACAAAATGGCCGCCGATCACCCCAGAAAAAAGTGATATAAAAACGCTCTGGGCAGCCTAAAAAAAGTGAGCAATTCGATATTAGCACTTCAATGATCCACAGCTGGAGATCGATCACAGAATGAAGTCTTTTGGAGGAGTTAATCTGCCTAATCTCGCCCTAACGTCGCAGCAGCAACCTCTCCCTATGCTTGAATCAGCAGAGTGACGTGCATCGCTACGTGACCCAAGCTTATATAGAGGCTGGGTCACATGCTGCACTGGCCAATCACAGCCATGCCAATAGTAGGCAAGGCTGTGATGGCCTCTTGGGGCAAGTAGTATGACGCTTGTTGATTGGCTTTGCAGCCTTTCAAAAAGCGCCAAGAAAGCGCCGAACACCGAACCCGAACCCGGACTTTTACGAAAATGTTCGGGTTCGCTCATCCCTAATGGCCACTCGTTTTTCTTTACTTAGCTGCTTTTTTCTTGCCATAATACAAATTCTAACAGTCTATTCAGTAGGACTATCAGCTGTGTATCCACCTGACTTCTCCTCAACGCAACTGATGGTCCCAACTCCATTTATAAGGCAAGAAATCCCACTTATTAAACCTGACAGGGCACACCTGTGAAGTGAAAACCATTTCAGGGGACTACCTCTTGAAGCTCATCAAGAGAATGCCAAGTGTGTGCAAAGCAGTAATCAAAGCAAAAGGTGGCTACTTTGAAGAACCTAGAATATGACATATTTTCAGTTGTTTCACACTTGTTTGTTATGTATATAATTCCACATGTGTGGATGCCATAGTTTTGATGCCTTCAGTGTGAATCTACAATTTTCATAGTCATGAAAATAAAGAAAACTCTTTGAATGAGAAGGTGTGTCCAAACTTTTGGTCTGTACTGTAAGTGTCATCCACAGATCCCCCCATAACAGTGCGTCATCCACAGATCCCCCACATAACAGTGCGTCATCCACAGATCCCCCACATAACAGTGCATCATCCACAGATCCTCCCATAACAGTGTGTCATCCACAGATCCCCCCATAACAGTGCGTCATCCACAGATCTTCCCTTAACAGTGCGTCATCCACAGATCCTCCCATAACAGTGCGTCATCCACAGATCCTCCCATAACAGTGCGTCATCCACAGATCCTCCCATAACAGTGCGTCATCCACAGATCCCCCATAACAGTGCGTCATCCACAGATCCCCCATAACAGTGCGTCATCCACAGATCCTCCCATAACAGTGCGTCATCCACAGATCCTCCCATAACAGTGCGTCATCCACAGATCCTCCCATAACAGTGCGTCATCCACAGATCCTCCCATAACAGTGCGTCATCCACAGATCCCCCCCATAACAGTGCGTTATCCACAGATCACCCCATAACAGTGCGTCATCCACAGATCCTCCCATAACAGTGAGTCTTCCACAGATCCCCAATAACAGTGCGTCATCCACAGATCCCCCCATAACAGTGCGTCATCCACAGATCACCCCATAACAGTGCGTCATCCACAGACCCCCATTAGTTCAAAACCTACCAAAAGCACACCTTTTGGTTCCAATATTTTTTTTCTTATTTTCCTCCTCAAAAACCTAGGTGCGTCTTATCATCAGGTGCGTCTTATAAAGCGAAAAATACGGTAAATGTTTAGTTATTAATACTACATTTGAAACTAATTTACCTCACATTAAAAGGACACTATAGTCCCAGAACCACTACAGTTTAATGTATGTAACTGAATCTGGTGTAACGGTTAATGGTGTAACTGAATCTCAATGTTTTTTTGCTAGTATAGGTGATTTTAAGAAGCTTCAAAAAATTTAAAACTGGATTTATTTTGTTTACTGTTGCCTAATCTGTATTTTGAGGCTGAAACAATGTCACTTCAGTAGGGTGTCAACAAAGACCCCTGAACTAGGAGCTGGGTAAGACAACCTGTTCCTCCTTGAGACGGACGAACAGAAGTCTAAACTGGCCAAACTGCAAGGAAGGGGAAACATAAACAGCCTATGGATATGGCAGGTGAGTAAAACCACTTCCACCCCTACCTGCCACAGACACACTGACTGGATCCCGCGCTCAAATGCTGACGTCCGCACCAAACATAGAAAGGACACAGCACACACACAATAACACACAGGAACCCAGATCCATAGCTGCAGTAAGAATAGACATCACACACACATAAAGTAACATTGTGACATAATATTTATGACCACAAGGGTGGCCCTCACTGGCAGATGGTATAAGAAACCAGGAGGATGACTCCAGCTTACTGCAAGGCTGGAGTACCCCTCAGCTACAGGTCTCAGCAGAGGCTAAATAGCCCAAGTGGCCACACCCACACAAACACACACTGGAAAGGGAATTAACCCTTCCAAGGCCAGACAGGGTAGTGAAGCCACTTAAAAGGAAAAGCACAAACAAACATTCCACTACACCTGTTACCACCGGCAACGGCACGGGTGGCAACCATGTCCTGGGGAACAGCCAGCAGGCCGAGACACTGCCACCACATGCAAACAACACCACACGTTGCCACGGACAACAGCAAGTGAAGGGAGGTGTCACAGTGCACACATACATAAACCTTGTGCACCACAAACAGGGAAAGTGCACACATACAAAGACAGATAGTCGGGTGGAACCGCCTGCCCTTGACAGCAAGCTGCCTAGCAACAGCTCAGGCTGCTATACTGCCAATACTATAATGTTGCCAGCGGAAACCACACGTGAGGCAACATACTGCAGCCCTCACCTGTGATTGAGAACGAAACCAAACCGCAGGCGACTGCACGCGGTGCCAGGAGTCACGACCATGACCATGGTCGTGACACTACAGGGTTAAAAGTGAATTTTAAATTTAAGGTCAAAGTTATGGTAGTTATTCTCCACCTTTCTTAATAGGGGGCTTTATTGGAACATATAACTCTCTTTTAATTTAAATGCTGAGAAAGGGGTGGAACATATGTGATGTCATGATATGGGCAGATCATATGATAAGGGGGGGGGGGGCGGCAATTTTTATCTTGCCTAGGGCAGTAAAAATCCTTGCACCGGCCCTGCCCCCCATGTGCCAGCAATAACAGCCCCCCCATGTGCCAGCAATAACAGCCCCCCATGTGCCAGCAATAACAGCCCCCCCATGTGCCAGTAAAAGTATTGTATATATTTAAAAAAAAAAAACATACTTTCCTCCATGTCAGCGATGCGATGCAGGCCTCTTCCGGCCTGTGTCCCGCGCTGTACAGATCAGGCGTCGCGATGACGTCATCGCGCCGTCTGCGCCGGCCTCTGGCCTCCGGCCTATCAGAGGAAGGGAAAGGGACACACCTCTCCCTCCCCTGCCTCAGCACAGCCATCTGTATCGCTGTCCTGAGGACGGCGATACAGAATACTATGGAGATCAGCGCTTCCACAATGGAAGCGCTCATCTCCCTGTGCCCCGCCGCCGCCGCCAGCTCGGGGGGGGGGGGGCAATTGCCCCGTTGCCCCCCCCCGGATCCGCCACTGCACTGAAGTCATCCGTATTTTTTGCGGATTTATATTTTGCGGCGGACCGCAAAATACTAAAACAGCTATACGGTCGTGTGCAAGAGGTCTGAAGGAATGGCTCTCCAAATCACTACATGCAGGAGCCGTTCTTACCCGAAAGTGCATTCTTCTGGTTTTTCAGCATTTAGAAACTGTGGCCACATTTGACCACAACATCTAAAGGGTTAAATGTCAGCGATCAGCGTTATTGCCTGTCGCAGACATTAGTCGCAGGCCTCTGCTGTTTGAAACAGTGAGCAGGCGGCATATTTAAAACCCCTTCTTCAGTCGTACATGTATGGCTCTGGGACTTAAAAGGGTTTTCCGAGATTTTTATACTGATGACCTATCCTCTGGGCAGGTCATCAGTATCTGATGGATGAAGGTCTAACACCTGGGACCCCCACCAATCAGCTGTTATGAGAACGCACCGGCGCTCCTGTGAGCGCCACTGCCTTTTTCGAGGCTCACCAAGCATAGCGCCGTACCTTGTACAACAGCTGTGCTTGGTATATTGTTTAGCTCCATTCACTTAAATGGGGCTGAGTTGTTCCTAGGTCACGTGACATTTGAACGTGTCGTCACTTGACCTAGGAAAAGCAGAGAAAAGGACGTGGTACTCACATGAGCGCCAGTGTCTTCTCAAACAACTGATCGGCAGGGGGTCCCAGATTTCGGACCCCCACCAATCAGATACTTATGATCTATCCTGAGGATAGGTCATCAGTATAAAATTCTCAGAAAACCCCTTTAAGGGGTTAATAGATTTTTGATAAGAAATACAACTATTAATGTTACTTTGAGACAATTTGATTGTGTAGCTAAATACACAAAAAAAATCCTGTCCTTATATTTGTTAATATCAGTGTGCTGCTATATCCAAAAACACAGGTTGAGCATTCCTGGTTTAGAGCTTTAGACCCAGAGGATAGGAAAAAAACATAACATATGCCAGTAACAAGTGCCTCTCTTCCCACCCCATGTGCCAGTAACAAGTGCCTCTCTCCCCCATATGCCAGTTCTCCCTCCCATTGTTGCCAGTAACAAGTGCCTCTCTCCCCCCATATGCCAGTAACAAGTGCCTCTCCCCCCATATGCCAGTAACAAGTGCCTCTCCCCCCATATGCCAGTAACAAGTGCCTCTCCCCCCCCCATATGAGAGGGAACGAGTGCCTCTCCCCCCATGTGCCGGTAACAAGTGCCTCTCCCCCCCCATATGCCAATAACAAGCGCCTCTCTCCCCCCTATGTGCCAGTAACAAGTGCCTCTCCCCCCATGTGCCAGTAACAAGTGCCTCTCCCCCATGTGCCAGTAACTTGTGCCTCTCTCCCCCCCATATGCCAATAACAAGCGCCTCTCCCCCCATGTGCCAGTAACAAGTGCCTCTCTCCCCCCATGTGGCAGTAACAAGTGCCTCTCTCCGCCCATATGCCAGTAACAAGTGTCTCTCTCCCCCCATGTGCCAGTAACAAGTGCCTCCCCCCATCTGCCAATAACAGATAGTCCGGTATAAAAAAAAAAAAAAAAAAACTTTTACTTACCTCCGCTGCGATGCAGGCCTCTTCCGGCCTGTGTCCCGTGCTGTGCGGCTCAGGCGGTGTGATGACATCATCACGCCGCCTGCACCGGCCTCTGATAGGCTGCGGACCTTGTGCCGGCAGCCTATCAGAAGAACAGGGGAGGGAGACACCTCTCCCTCCCCTGCCCCACAGCACAGCCATCTGTATCGCTGTCCTGAGGACGGCGATACAGATGCCTATGGAGATGAACGCTTCCACAATGGAAGCGTTCAACTCCCTGTGACCTGCCGCCGCGGGCCCCCTTCCCGGCCAGGCCCTCAGACCACGTACGAAGTGCCCGACCGCTCAGTCCGCCCCTGGGAACAGGGTATGTGCAGGAAAAAGGGAACAGCCAGTAATATAATTCACGGTGCATGGCCAGCTTTAACCACAAGATCCAGGGCGCAGATAGTGAATTAAACACTTATAATACAGAAAAAGTTGAGCCAATTTCAGCCGCTGGTTGGTAAATAGTGTTGATCACGAAATTCTAATCGCAAATTTTTATCGCGAATATCGGCACTTCGAGAATTTGCGAAGATGTAGAATATAGTGCTCTATCTTCTTAATCGTGAATATTCTAGGTTTGTTTTCATCAGTACCCTCACTGCTTCTTGCTTGTGGGCCAATGAGAAGGCTGCAATATCTTTGTCTGAGCTTAGCAACATCCCTAGCGACCAATAGGAAAGTTGCCTACCCCTTACTATATAGGAAACTCCCCAGCAGCCATTTTCTACTGTTTTCTACTGCAGTTCTGAGAGATAGCAGTGTCATTGCTGTGCTCTGTGCTTTGCTGAGTCATCTGGATCCTTATTCAATTATATTAGATAGTTAGCTCATAAATACAGATAGTGAGTGGGAGATATCTGAAAATAATGACTGGAGATCACAAATTCTAGAATTTGCAAATTTATGGTGACTATTAGGCCAAAAATTCGCAAAATATCATGAAAAGGAATATTGCCTATGCTGCTCATCACTATTGGTAAATCATGCATTTTATTTTATTTATTTTTTTAGCTTAAAGTCCATTAGCCCCTTATTGACCACCCATATGTGTTTTTACGGCTGTCACTAAGGGGCTTTAGGCTGGAGCGTCCCCTTTTTACGGCGGCACTTCAGCCCAAGTTATCAGTGACCAGAGACCGTGATCAGAGACCGTAACAAGCGGTCTCTGATTACGTGATCGCCGTGATACACTGTATCACAGCGATCACGGAAAATGTGAGGGAGGAGGGAGAAAGTCTCCAGTGCTGGGATCGGGTCCCCCAACTTCCCCATAAGGGAAAGCTGGGTCCCGATCCTCACCGCCCCCTGCCCTCAAGAAAGATGTCAGCGACGGCCCGGCGCATGCGCACACTATAAGCCAGCCGCCGCTGCCCCTGCAGTATGTCTCTCTCCTCAGGAGAGGAGTGATTATAAGTAATTATGTCCCGCAGCACCCCGATCGGGACAATATGGCCCCCAATGTATTTAACACCCCCCCCCCGTAGGCTCCAGCGCTCATTGTGCCCCCCTAATTTCAGGATGGCCGGTGGCAGCACTGCTGATCCCCCTTCCCCCCCGCCCTGATCTGGTTCAGGATGGCCGAGCGGTTAGCAGAGTGTCAGCACACAGCTGACACTGCTTGAAACGGCCGACATCAGTGCTGGCACCGATGTCAGCAGTTTAACCCCTTCCATGCTGCAGTCCATAGTGACCACTGTATGGAAAGGGTTAACAGGGAGGTAGCTCCCTCCCTCTCCCATCGGGCCGCTGCGCTGCTGTGGCAGCATCCCGATGGTTACCATGGTAACCGGACGCCTTCACAAGCTTCCGGCTTGCCATGGTGTAGCTAAGCCTGATCCGGCTCCTGCTAAAGGCAGGAGACTGATCAGGCTAAGTGTAAAGTCACAATACACTGCAGTACACTGTATAGTGTACTGCAGTGTATTGTAGAGGCATCAGACCCACTGGATCTTCAAGAACCAAATGGGTCTGGGTCAAAAAGAAGTAAAAAAAAAAGTGAAAAAAAGGTAATTTTTTTTAGTTTTTATAATCTAATTTCTTCTTATAGCCACACGTTTATAATTGATTAAAAATTGAAAAAAGAAAATATACTACACATGTTTGATATCACCGCATCTGTAACGACCTGATCTATGACAGGGTTATGTTATTTTCCCCAGACGGTGAACTCCATAAAAAAAGAAAAAAAGAAAAACTATGATGGAATTAAAATTTTGCCCACCTCACTTCCCCAGAAAAGTTATTAAAAGATAAAAAAAAGTCATATGTACCCCAAAATTGTACTACATGAGATAATCGCCAAAAAAATGAAAAAAAATATGGCTTTCAGAAGATGGACACACAAAGTTTTTTTCTTTCTAAAATGCTTTTATTGTGTTAAAGTGAAATAAATAAAAAAGTATACATATTAGGTATTGCCGCGTCCGTAACAATCAGCTATATAAAAATATCACATCACATCACCCTCACGTGAACACCATAAAAAAAATATAAAAATGGTGCCAAAAAAGTCATTTTTTGTCACCTTACATCACAAAAAGTGTAATACCAAGCGATCAAAAAGTCATATGTACCCCAAAATAGTACCAATCAAACCAACACCTCATCCCGCAAAAAATAACACCCTACCTAAGACAATCGCCCAAAAAATATAAGAAATTGGCTTTCAGAAAATGGAGACACAAAAACATGATTTATTTTAAAAAAATGCTTTATTATGTAAAAGTAAAACAAACAAAGAAAGTAGACACATTTCATATCATCGCATCCGTAAAAACCTTCTCTATAAAAATAGTACATGATCTAACCTGTCAGATGAACATTGTAAAAAACAAAAAATAAAAACTGTGCCAGAACAGCCATTTTTGGTAACCTTGCCTAACAAAAAACATAATATAGAGCGATTAAAAATCATATGTGACCCAGAATAGTATCAATGTCACCTTATCCCGTAGTTTTAAAAATGGGGTCATTTATGGGGGTTTTCTATTGTTTTGGCAGCTCAACGCCATTACAAGTGTGCAATGGGGCCTAAAACATTTTCAAGCAAATTTTGTGTTCTGAAAGCCACTGGGTGCTCCTTTATGTTTGGGTCCTGCCGTGTGTCAAGACATACGATTAGGGCCACAAAGGGGGTATTTCTGAAGAAAGGATAAATGGGGTGTATTTCTTCATTTTCATGTGCTTTGTAAAAAAAAAAAAAAAATCTTTAAATTGACACTTTTGTGTAAAAATTTTTAATTGAATTTCTTTTCACATTCTTAGAATTAATTTCTTTATAAGACGAGGGGGTCAAAAAACTCACTACATCCATAGATGAATACGTTAAATAGTCTAGTTTTCAAAATGGGGTTACTTTTGGGGGGGTTCTATTATTCTGACACTTATAAGCCTGTGCAAACATGGCTTGTTGCAGGAAAAAATATGCACTTCAAAAATTTGAAAATTTATGTTAAAATGGTAAGTCTCCTAAATAAAAAAAAAGTAAAAGTGCAGCCAAAATAAAGTAAAGATGAGGAAATATATTTCTGATAAAATTATTGAATAGCATATATGTATGTGAAATATTGCTGTTGAAAATAGGAAAATATGCAAATTTTTTAAAATTTTCATAGATTTTTTACTTTTTTTATAAAGATACACATATTTTATCGGTAAAATTTTACCACCTACTGTAAGTAAAGTACAATATGTGACGAGAAAACAATGTCAAAATTACTTTGATGGGGGGGCGCAGCCAGCGCCAGACCGACATGGACGTGTGTCTCTGAGCTTCGTTAGGAAGACGCTACTTTACAACAGCTCACTTCAGATCCCGGACTAAATAATGGGTCAGCAAAAGACCGGGGACTCGTCCCAGCACCATAAGACCTCCACAAATAGCGAAGATATGGATTGCTTCATCAAAAAAGCAGCCGCTATATGCGCAGCTAAGGAGCCCAAGATGGCGCCGGTCCCCTGCAGGGAGACTGAAGAACAGGATCCAGATGCACAAGATGGCACAAGCGATACCGAAGGTGACAAAAGCCGCAAATACCTTCCGATATCAAGGAAATACCTGGACCTGGCCCTCCAGAAAGCAATGGATCCACTGGTAGGTGAGATCTCTTCTCTGAGAGAGGACATTAGACACGTGGGAGGCAGGGTTGAAGCCTTGGAAGAGACACAGGCCGCCATGCTGGATTTTCAAGCCGTGACCTCCTCAAGCATACAGAAATGCCAGACCCACCTAAATGCTGTTTACACTGCCCTAGAGGACCAAGAAAACAGCGGCAGGAGAAATAACTTACGGTTCAGAGGCGTTCCTGAATCAGACTCCCCGCACGAGATCTCAGACATTGTCAGAGCCATCTGTTCTGATCTCTTAGGCCCGGATCGCTCCGATCCTGTAATTATCGAAAGGGCCCACCGTGCTCTCCGTCCGAAACCGGGCGCCAACGATCCTCCCAGGGACATCATATGCCGTTTCCTCCACTTTCAGGACAAGGAAGCTGTCCTGAATAAGGCTCGTAGACCTGAAAGGGTGAAGTTCAAAGGAGTGGCCATTAGCGTTTTTCAGAATCTGGCCCCTATCACCCTCCAAAAAAAGAAAGCTCTAAAGCCCCTAACGGATTGGCTTAGAAATCGCTAAATCTTGTATAGATGGAACTTTCCGTTTGGATTATCTTTTTCGATTAACGGCAGAAGAATTACCATCAAAGCACATTCTGACCTGGGCCCAATATATGATTTGCTGGACATTCCACCTCTGGCTATAGAAGATTGGGACACTGTTCAGGACCTGGCGACCCTTCCAGAGATACCTAGAAACGTTCCCTTTGATTCCAGAGACACCCCGAGGTCCCGCCACCAAAAAAGAAGGAACCAACCTCTGACTCCAAGACGCATTGCTTCAGAGGATCGCTGAGCCGCCACCTAGACCCTCCGAATATTCTCTTTTATATCCTCCTGTGGACGATCCCAGATCTATGAAGGAAGCCCACGAAACATCTTATTCACCCACTTCATGATTCCACAAAAGGGACTATTCTCCAACCACCTTCAGATCTATCACATAGATGTCCGTATAATCTCCCTTTCCTAAATGTCCCTGCAGGATATAGAAACATCCTACACTCCCCTAGGACAACTACAACGCTTCTTACTATTTAATCCCAGCCTAATAGGTTACCCTCTGTACCTTTCTCCTATTTATCTCAAGTTGAGAATAGTTCTTGCATTTTACTCTCTCCATTCCCACTTCACCCTCACTCCTCCCCATCCCCTGATAATTCTCCCCTACCTCTCTTCTAATCCCCCCTCCACCCTTCCTTCCCCCCTCCACCCCTCCTTCCCCCCTTCCCCCTCCCCTCATGTCTTTCTACTTGTATTCTTATAGACCCATACTAGTCCGACAGGCCTAAAATTAATCTTAACCTTCTACACTCCCATTAAGGCTTATTTGACCACTCTTTTTGTAGAGTTGCTGTCAATTGCTGGTGACACACCATTTCCCCCCTCCAGTCCTCTTTCGGCATCACCGTGCCACTTTTTCACCCCTGTTTACAAGTTACCTTTGTTTATCATGTTTTTCTTATGTTCTTTATTTTTTGGTCCTTCAACAGGTCATTTTGCCTTCGTTTGAGGCGGATTGGGCTTCTCCGGTACCGACGGCTTGAACTTGGTCTGGGTCCTCTGAGAGATAAGTGTCACTTGAGACTCTCCTTACATGTCTATATCATAAGGATGTTAATTCAGCCTATCGTCATCTCTAGAAATCCTCATGATGGCCCTTAAGGTAGCCTCATATAACGTAAGAGGCTGTAACTCACCTTCAAAGAGGAGCCACATTTTTGGGATCCTGAAGAGAGACAAAGCGAATGTTGCCTTTCTTCTGGAGACCCATTTTAAAATAAACCATTTCCCCAATCTCTCCTTCTCCATATTCCCCAATTGGTTTCATAGCGGTTCCCCCACCTCCAATTCAAGAGGAGTGAGCATAGGCTTCCATAAAAAAATCCCCTTCCTTTTAGCAGACCAACTATGTGATACAGATGGTAGATATATAATGATAAAAGGCACTATAGGACAACATCTGTTCACCTTTATAAATATATACGCTCCTAAGATTATTCAAGCACGTTGGCTGATCGACGTCTTGCAAATAGCTGACTCTTTCAGGGAGGGAATTACCATCCTTGGAGGAGATTTCAATCTAATCCTGAATCCGTTTCTGGATTCTTCTTCAAAAATCAGTGAATGAAGAGGTCAGATCTGGGTGTGTCTGCGCTCTGGATTATCTGGAGTATAAGCAAAATTCAGAGAGAATAATCCTAAAACATAACATTTAATATTATATGCTAAATAAAATCCTAAATAAAGTGTGCAAAAATTGGTATACAAGGGATGAATAAAGGTGTAGACCACTAGGTAAAGTGGTCCATGGTCATCCCAGTATCAAATATGATTAAAGTGCACGGCGGCACTGAGTAGGTAACCAGTGTGTCCTACCGGTACCCAGGGAAGGTCGTCTGAAGCTTCTCCACACAATGTTTTAGTAGTGGTTCATCCTGTATAGATGGTCGGATGAGTCGCAGGGAAAAGAAAGGTAGATGCAGTTAGACAAATGCATGTAGGGTCCCTATAATTAACCCTATAGCTGTCTAACCGTAGACCCTGATACTAAAGGTGTGGTAGCAACCTGACCACAGGGCACTCGTCCTTAAAAGGACGACCCCGTCCGGAACCTGTCCCTGGTTCTACAATACTATATGTCCCTATATATGCATAGGCAAATCCCTACATGCACGTTTCGCTGCCGGGACAAAGGGCAGCTCATCAGGGGAGATGATGAAAAGACAGGCAAGTCAATCCTAGGTAAAGCAGACAAGCCTACAGACCAAAATTGACACGGTCAGTCAAATGGTCATAAGGTGCACAAAGATATTTGGCCCCTTCATGGGCTACCTCATTGGTAGGAGGTTAAAGAGAAATGCAGTATTCAGATGAGAGTGACTGCATATGGGGCGTACTTTTTGTACTAACTTTAGAACCTCTATTGCAGATTATCAGGTTGGACAGGGATATCCAGGGGATAGCCTTGGGAGATCAGCAACATAAAATAGCCGCGTTTGCGGACGATATGCTGATAATGGTAAACAACCCAGCCACAGCACTCCCTAAGATTTATAAGCATTTAGAAACTTTCGGCTCCCACTCTAACCTCAAAATCAACCATAATAAATCGCTCATAATCTCCACTGGCATCTCAAACACTCTAAAGAGACATCTAGTACAAAACTCGCCTTTTAATTGGTCCTCCCCACACTTAACGTATCTAGGAGTAAAGATCTGTACAGACCCAAGCCAACTTTTTAACCTAAATTACTTTCCTCTTCTAAAGAAAATCACGGCTGACCTAGCTGCCTTGGATATCCCTATCCTTTCATGGTTTGGGAGAAAAAATATCCTGATGTCTTTAATCATACCTAAATTGACATACCTTCAACAAACACTTCCAATAGTGATACCCTCTACCTACTATGCTTCCCTACGCTCTCTTTTCAGATCCTTCATTTGGTCTGGGAGAAAAGTGAGGCAGTCATAAAGGGCGCTAACCTACCCAAAAGAGAAAGGAGGCATATCACTGCCCGACCCCGAAATATACGGCAGAGCGGTCCTTTTGGCGAGAGTAGTTGATTGGTTGAGATGTCCCCCTCATAAATCCATAGACAAAATGCACAAACTTCTAGATGTTGCCCCCTCACGCTATAATTTGATCTACTTTCTCAGAGCATATACAGTACAGACCAAAAGTTTGGACACACCTTCTCATTCAAAGAGTTTTATTTATTTTCATGACTATGAAGGCATCAAAACTATGAATTAACACATGTGGAATTATATACATAACAAACAAGTGTGAAACAACTGAAAATATGTCATATTCTAGGTTCTTCAAAGTAGCCACCTTTTGCTTTGATTACTGCTTTGCACACTCTTGGCATTCTCTTGATGAGCTTCAAGAGGTAGTCACCTGAAATGGTCTTCCAACAGTCTTGAAGGAGTTCCCAGAGATGCTTAGCACTTGTTGGCCCTTTTGCCTTCACTCTGCGGTCCAGCTCACCCCAAACCATCTCGATTGGGTTCAGGTCCGGTGACTGTGGAGGCCAGGTCATCTGGCGCAGCACCCCATCACTCTCCTTCATTGTTGAATAGCCCTTACTTTCAAAGTTTTCCAAATTTTTCGGCTGACTGACTGACCTTTATTACTTAAAGTAATGATGGCCACTCGTTTTTCTTTACTTAGTTGCTTTTTTCTTGCCATAATACAAATTCTAACAGTCTATTCAGTAGGACTATCAGCTGTGTATCCACCTGACTTCTCCTCAACGCAACTGATGGTCCCAACCCCATTTATAAGGCAAGAAATCCCACTTATTAAACCTGACAGGGCACACCTGTGAAGTGAAAACCATTTCAGGGGACTACCTCTTGAAGCTCATCAAGAGAATGCCAAGAGTGTGCAAAGCAGTAATCAAAGCAAAAGGTGGCTACTTTGAAGAACCTAGAATATGACATATTTTCAGTTGTTTCACACTTGTTTGTTATGTATATAATTCCACATGTGTTAGTTTATAGTTTTGATGCCTTCAGTGTGAATCTACAATTTTCATAGTCATGAAAATAAAGAAAACTCTTTGAATGAGAAGGTGTGTCCAAACTTTTGGTCTGTACTGTATGTCTCAACATGGACGACTGAACACTCTACTTAGACCCCTCACATGGTTTGAGAGCCTTATCTCCCAAACCCATCCTCCCTCTAAAATTATCTCCCAGCTCTACAAAAAATTGAGAGAAACCCCCCAAACTCATTAGTTCCTGCTTTTATCCGCTTATGGGAAAAGGATCTAAACAAAACCTTCCATAGGGATGAGATTCAAAGTATATACATCTCCCCTCATCTAGCATCAAGATGTGTGAAGATTCAAGAGAACGGATATAAAATAGTCACAAGGTGGTACAAAACCCCAGACAAGACATGCCTTTACTCTGCTTCGGCGTCGGACGTGTGCTGGAGATGCTCAGAAAATAGGGGTACATACCTTCATATTTGGTGGAGCTGCCCTATGTTACTACACTGGTGGGAAGATATCTTTAAATGTGGAAACCAGATCTGTGGAACCAGTTGTCCTGCTTCTCCTGATCCCGACCCTGTGGCTGTCTCCTGAAGTCCCATCTATGGAACAATGGTTCCTTAAGGTAGACCAGATATACAGGCTTGAAGAGATATCCTCCTGGGAGACGAGATCACATCATACTTTTGATAAGACATGGAGGTACTGGAAATCCTTCAGAGGATATGAGACCTAGGGCTCTCAAAAGGCTAAACTCCCCCTCAATGCTTGAGCGACTCGCTTGAAAGGGGAATGCTCACACTTTTCTCTACTGTCTTAAGACGCAGCTATCGGTGATACTACACCCAACCCGCCTCAGACTCTTGTATAAGGTACCATTGATTTAATAACCTGATTGCATATTTCTTGCCTTCTAGTCTAACTTAATATGTGACCTGTCGGTTTTTGTTCCTCTATTAACGAATTACACATTGTAAACCAAATGTCTTTTTTGGAGACAAGTTGACTTCACCATTGACATATATCTTTGTCTCTGTACATTTTGATATTGCTCAATAAAAGAGTTAAAACACAAAAAAATATATATATATCAAATACTTTGATGTGCAAAACCTTTACAAAGTTATTCTCTGCTAAAGTGACACGTCAGATTTCCAAACAGGCTTGGTCACTAAGGGGTTAAAAAAGAAAAAAAGAGCCAGAAATATCTTAGGCCTCTTTCACATGAACGTAAGGGATTTGTGCCATACGGTGGCGGTTCCGCAACACATGGGTCACCAGCCGTGTGCATTCCGTATCACGGATGCAGACCCATTCATTTGAATGGGTCCTCAAATCCAGACATGCGGTGCACTACTGAGTGCTTCTGTGGTGTTTTCCGTTCCATGCTTCTGTTCTGCAAAAAGATAGAACTTGTTCTATCTTTTGTGGAACAGACGGATCGCGGACCCATTTAAGTGAATGGGTATGCGATCTGCATGCGGCTGCCCCACGATCGGTGCCTGTGCACCACAATTTGCAGTCCACAGCACGGGCACGGTGCCCTTATGTTCGTGGGCAAGAGGCCTTAGTCATGGAAAATGTCCCTAGGGCACAGTCCAGACACAATAGAACCTAGTTGTTTAGGTGGTGCATGTCCATTTGCTGATGTGCTTCAGGTTGGCTCAGCAGTGGACAAAAAATGGTTCCATCATGTATAGCAAACTGAACAGGCTGCTGTGGCTTCTGTACATGTAGCAAAGACAGAAGGAGAGTGGTAACTTACATTTTGGTGAAGGAGTGAACTGTGTTACATTTGGAGAATGCCACGACAAATTTTATAAACAACTGGCCAGAAATAATGCCTGCATGCTGAATTAAATTTGGGTGAAGCCGCATTTGCAGAACAAGTCAATTTTTTATGGACAGCTGGTGAGAATTACTAATGCCTGCTGAATAAAATTTTGGCAAAGGCCACTTTCAGGTGAGCGAGTTGTACATTCCGGACTGGGAGCGTGAGTATAAGACAGCTCCCTTCCTGAACTCCTAGCACTGCCAGGGTCGCATAGCACTATAATGATTTATGATGCTATGTAACCCTTAGGTCCCTTTCACACGGGCGAATATTCCGCGCGGATGCGATGCGTGAGTTGAACGTTTTGCACCCGCACTGAATCCTGACCCATTCAATTCTATGGGGCTGTGCACACGAGCGGTGATCTTCACGCATCACTTGTGCGTTGAGTGAAAATCGCAGCATGCTCCTCTTTGTGCATTTTTCACGTAACGCAGGCCCCATAGAAATTAATGGGGTTGCGTGAAAATCGCAAGCATCCGCAAGCAAGTGCGGATGCGGTGCTATTTTCACGCACGGTTGCTAGGTGACGATCGGGATGGGGACCCGATCATTATTATTTTCCCTTATAACATGGTTATAAGGGAAAATAATAGCATTCTTAATACAGAATGCATAGTACAATAGGGCTGGAGGGGTTAAAAAAAAATTTAAAAAAATTAAACTCACCTTAATCCACTTGCTCGCACAGCCCGGCTTCTCTTCTGTCTTCTTTTTTGCTGTGTGCAGGAAAAGGACCTGTGGTGACGTCACTCCGGTCATCACAAGGTCTGTCACATGATCTTTTACCATGGTGATGGATCATGTGACAGACCATGTGATGACCGGAGTGACATCACCACAGGTCCTTTTCCTGCACACAGCAAAAAAGAAGACAGAAGAGATGCCGACTGCACGAGCAAGTGGTTTAAGTTGAGTTTAATTTTTTATTAATTTTTTTTAACCCCTCCAGCCCTATTGTACTATGCATTCTGTATTAAAAATGCTATTATTTTACCTTATAACCATGTTATAAGGGAAAAATAATACAATCTACAGAACACCGATCCCAAGCCCGAACTTCTGTGAAGAAGTTCGGGTTTGGGTACCAGACATGCGCGATTTTTCTCACGCAAGTGCAAAACGCATTACAATCGCGCATGTTCCCGCAATGCACCCGCACCTTTTCCCCGCAACGCCAGTGTAAAAGAGGCCTTACAGTTCTGGAATGTATTAGATAACACTGACAGCATTAGGTCACTGTTATCCAATACATTCCAGACCACTAAGGGTAACATAGCATCATAAATCAACATAATGCTATGCAACCCCGGCAGTGCTAGGAGTTCAGGATGGGAGCTCTCTTATACTCACGCTCCGAGTCCGGAGTGCACAACTCGCTTGTCTGAAAGCGGCCATAGGCCTCATTTACCACAACTAAGGGGTACAGCAGCAGATGCACTGCCAGCATAAGGGCTAGGTAGGAGTAGAGCTTGCACACAATCTAATTACTGGTCGTAAATGAACATACATATCATTATAGTTGCCTCACGAAGGATCGGAAGACAAGGAGCAGAAGGAGAAGCTGATGATGATTACAAGGACACTCTACTACTTGGGGAAGCAGCCTGGCTGCCACAAAGAACACTGGGAGATGGAGTACAGACTTACCCCGAATGATGGCCATTTCTATTTTCCCACTGGATCTGATGATGCCGCCTCCCGTGTTGCAATATAGCAGTGGTACCTACAGTATGTTTGTAGACCCATGTCTTATTTTCATCCTGCGACTCTTGCACACGGCAGTGATACTGTGTGCCAACCTTGTGAAGAAAAACTGTCAAGCAGGAGATACTTGCACAGAGGTAACAGCTGAGCTTGGCCTAGGTCTCTCATATTTTGAGCTTGCGTAGTAGTGTCAGTGGCACCAGTGCCCAATCTGACCACAACAATAGCAGATCTGGCCCTGCAAGTTTTTTTTTGCAGGTTTCACAGTACGTTGACTGTGCACTTTATTTCCTCTGTGGCCACCACCTTCCTTCTCTAATGTCATCTAGTCTTCAGCACCCCAATACAGCTCCCAGGTCCTGTCTAACACACAATCATCTTCATAGTCCTCACCCTCAACCACCGCTTTTATTAGACAGTGATATGTTATTGTGGGCTACTTGGCCCCTGTACTGATTCTCTGCTTTTTTTTTGCCTCCACATGTCACTGTTGTAATGGTTACCACTTCCCCTACCACCATCACCATGGCTACAAATTCCCCTACTAATACTATCACCACCTCCAACACAGCTATGCATCTAGTGTCCAGCCTCCACCTGAACCTCCTCCTCATGGTAGTCCAAATGCTGATACTGATGCTACTCACACAGGTCATTAACAGGAAGACTCTCTTGAGTATCTTTCATACCACAAGGGGTGTTGTTCCCTCTTATCAGGAAAAAAAAAAGACACCTCACTAGGAGGGGGCAGTGAAAACAGAGATGATGCAAGTGAAAGTCTTCTCTGGGGACACAAGAATGGGTAGCAGGAGTAATGTTGTTACCCCTGTCTCGAAAGTGACATTGACATAACCCTAATGTGACTGAGAGTATGAGTGAGCCATCCAGTCCACAATGTCATCCTCTTTGTCCTCAATAATAATCTGGAAGTGAGGAAGAGCCTAAAGCCTGCTGCTACTACTTCTGGCTGGATATGTGGTACTGACTGTGCTGCTACTGCTACGGTATTTGCACTACCACAGTCAACCACATTCTTACTCATGGTTGATGAGGCATGGGTATTTATTTCATTTTCAACTCTATCATTTATCAGACATTTTATTATGAGGCCTGTAAAGGATCTCCTGGCAGCCCGACTGGGTACCTCCGTTGATGGATGCTCCTAGTGCTTCCCGAGGGCTCCAAGCACTCTGCTCGACACCGTAACCACTACAGGAACAAGGGACAGGAACAGCTCTTACAAGAGCTAGGGGTTATAGCCAGGGGAGTATATGGCGTATAGCAATCCCCACACACATGAGACGAGGCTCTATGTTGAAGGCCAAAACAGGAACTCACTTTATTGAAGATCAACTCAGTATATATACAGTTCAAAAAGTCTAACAACATAAATCAATCAATCATGAACAACATGCAAACAGACATCTTCACCCCCTCCATAATAAATGAATAGGAAGAGAGGAGACACATACATGTGATGGGATTATCTCCTGAGTGTATCATAGGGTGACCTAAAGTCAGCTATCTTAATCCCATCACTAACACAATCAGTGGGAGTCTCAGTGCAGAGTTAACCCTTTTTGTGTTGCTGAATTCATACCCTGCACCTTTAATGGGCAATATGAAATATGTGGCATATAAATTCCACACATAAATCAGGATTCATAGTTCCTTGTAACCCCAAAAGGTCTGATGGGGTCTCCATAGTTCTGGGTCCATAGTCCGTAGGAAGGAGGCTGGCCCTCAGGCTTCTCCAGCAGCCCCAGTGACGGTTCAGTCCGTCACAAGGCCTATTTGATTAATGACAAGTCACAGGTTTGTACACTAAACAGAAAAATTGCAACTTTTTTTTCAGTAATTACCAAAGGCACAGTAAAGTATTGCCTTCTACGAACACACTGGCATTGATTCACAACTGCATAAACAGTGGTAAAATTGCAGCTGCTTTTTCAGTAATTAACAGAGGCACAATTAAATGCCTCCCCCCTATAAATACAGTGCAACAGTTTTCTTTAGAAATAAAAAGTTGTAATTGTACAATGTTTTCAACTAAATGTATGCTGCTGGAGGTGATGGGAATAAGCCTATAAAACATTTATGAACTGTAGCAACTTGAGGTTTGAAAAAAAAGGTTGGTTACTCATGTACAGAAAAAAAATTATGTTTTGTAGGCACTGTAGGATTTTGGTGATTGCACTGCACTGGTGATTAAAGCTTTCCACTTACCAGCAGTTGCCCTCTCCTCAATGTAAAACATACATATACACATAACCCTATGATAAAACCCTTGATTTTCTACCTATTAATTAAATCAAACTAAATATATCTCTAAACTGTCTGGCTTGTGTCTGTAAGTGGTATCTGCCAGGACACCTTGCACACATATCCTCTCATATGTCAAGCTGAGTTCACAATGGGATCTGTGCTTTTCATATAGCCCTGAGCCTGAAGGACCTGCCAATATACTCCTCCCTAATTGGCTGACAGGCTGTCTGTCGAACAATCGAGTTGCCTATGGCAAGCCACCCTCCCTCCTTGGATCCTTAGTCTTCATCCTCACTGCCCTGTTTACCCCGTATTTTATCAGCAAAATGGCAGGTGCAGTTTTGCAAAATATCTCCTAAGTGGATTGCCAAAACTTTGAATTTATTTGGTAGAAGATTTTTCTGAAATTTGCAATTAATCCAATTAATTTAGAATTAATTTGCTCACCTCTAGTCAGCAGGTATCACCAATCATGGGGTAATGTTTTACACTCGACCAATTATCTTTATAAATTCATTCATTCATTCTTTTTATACGTCCCGCCTCTCCCCCCCCCATATGGGTGGTGGGATGGTAAAAGGAAAAAAATAATTTTCTTTTTTTATGCATAGTAAAATTAGTTGCAGTAGATAAAATGGAGATTGTTGATTTGTTATGTTTGGAATGAATATGTTTTTTTACGAAATGAAAATAAAGAGAAATTAAAATGAAGGCTACTTTCACACTAGTGTTTTTGCTGAATCTGGCAGGGTTCAGCAAAAATGCTTCCATTACTGATAATACAACCATCTGCATCCGCTATGAACGGATCCGGTTGTATTATTTTTAACATACCCAAGACGGATCCGTCATGAACTTCATTGAAAGTCAATGGGGGACGGATCCATTTTCGATTGTGTCAGAGAAAACGGATCCGTCCCCATTGACTCGCATTGTGTCCGTCTTGCTCCACATCCCAGGACAGAAAGCAAACTGCAGCATGCTGCGGTTTGCTCTCCGGTATGAGAACAGAACGGAATGCATTTTGGATCATTCCGTTCTGTTCAATTACGTTTTGTCCCCATTTACAATGAATGGGAAAAAAACGGAAGCACTTTTTTCCAGTATTGAGACCCTATAACGGATGTCAATACCGGACAATATTAACGCTAGTGTGAAAGTAGCCTAATATGTTTTATATTGTTATTATTTTGGATTAAAAAGGCAAATTTGAATGTTTTGCCATCCTCACCCATATTAGATATGGTTTCTTTCGTACTGTCTGTTACTTCCTGAAAGCATTTGTTTATGTATTGTCAGCATTAGGGATGAGAGAATCGACTTCGGATGAAACAACCGAAGTCGATTCGCATTAAAAAACAAACAAAACATTTCCCGAACTCTAGTTCGGTTCCAAGGTACCACTTGGAACTGAACCCAAATTCGGGAAATGTTTTTTTACAGTACAAATTAATTTATGAAGTTATTGTGTGACGTCTTGTGAGACTTCACGAAGCAATAACTTCGGTTTATCTGAGCCAATACATTCTAATACTGTATGGAGCTCCTGTTCAGTACAGTATTAGAATAAAGTTTTATGCGAATCGACTTCAGATGTTTTATCTGAAGTCGATTCGCTCATCCCTAGTCAGCATCATACTTTTTCTCTATATATCCCTCTTTTAATACTTCATCTTTTAGTGAATTTAGGCAAACTTTGCTGCCATTACTGTGCCAACCAGCTACAAATAAGATAAATAATAAAAACAAGAAAAAATTATGAGATAAATTAAAATCTATGCAGGACACCAAAAATTGTTTTAGGGACACACTAATGAAATCATCCTGAAATAAGAAAAACATATGCCTCAATACTTTTTAGAATGTTGGTGTAAAGTGAAGTTATATCACAGGTAACATAAAAGGATAAAGCATATTGGGGAACATATTGTCACGTTACCTTCTGTGACAAAGGTTAGAAGATCGAAGAGACTGACTGCACGTGAGGTTAACTAACAGTCTCTTGATTCTCAGTGTTGTGGTTTGGTAATGACCACACCTCTTGTCAGGTGCAGCCCGTGGTCATTATTGCATTTCCTACTTAGTTTGGTCTCACACTTCATACCATGCGGTTGATATTGTCTGCTTGGATTTGGAAGAGTTGGTGTGTGGACCTTACCTGTGTTCCTGCTCATCCATTTTCTATAAGATAAGTTGTACTGCTCTTTGTATTTGGTTGTTTCCCCTGTGCTTGTTGTTACTAGGCCTCAGGGAGACGCTGGTTTGTTCACCTGGGAAGGAACCAGTAGTCTCATTCCCTGCCACTACCTAGGGCATTTCAGGGCTCCTAGGGTCTAGGTTATGGCTTATGTATTTTTCCACCTTCAGGGTCTATACATACTGACAGGAGTCAGTGCCAGGTTTAGGGGCTTCCTAGGAGGTGACCTTTTCCCTTTCCCTAGCCTTGAGGCCTAGTTCTGTGTCCCTCCCCTGTATTCGTGACACAAATACTAGTGAAAATGTGCTAGTCTTTCACAAAATCCGCTTCTCAAAACTGGCTTACATGCTTTGTACCGCATTTGTCAAGTGTTTTAAACACATTAAGACACTTCTTATGCCTTGTCTGACAAGGGAGAGTCACTTTTTGGATATGGGGTGTGGCTTACATGCCCTACCATGCACCAAAAAATTTGCCAAAATGTTGCTGCATTTTTTGAGTAAAACTAAGTCAACAAATTGGTGATGTAAAGTTTGATGGTCTGCAGGTAGGTGTACCAGATTTATTATACCACATCAGCCACTGTGATAAATCTGGGGCAGCTTAAGGCCATCTTAGTAAGTTTACACTATATTTTTTAATTAGACTTAATTAGTAAAGCTGCGTCATATTTTGTGAAGACCAGAATAGATTTCAAGGTAACTATAATGTCCTGAATATCATTTAAATCGGAGGAAGTTTGCTGTATTTTTAGAAGAAGATGTCTATATATTCACACGTCTATATATTCAGACATCTGGTGGTTAAGTGGTTCTTTATGAATTTTAGATATGTACAATATCACCAGTATAATTGGATTTATAGGGACACATTTTAGATGGCGGTCTTAATAAAGCCCTATTGCTGGTGGTTATGACGAGTCAAGACTTCTTTTTATTTATAATATTTGCATTTTTATCTTTGTTGAGTAGTAGCTCTAGCTCCCTCCTATATTTCATGGTAGTATCCAACTTCAGGGCATAATATGTCTACAATCTAAACATATGAGTTTGTCATACTCATCCTCATGGATGAAGCTACTGTATAGTCGAAGCAGGGCAAGTGGGTGAACTCAGAAGGGGCCCTGCCAGTGGGATGACTGAAAGATTTTATTATCATGGCCCTAACAATACTATAAAATGTCAGTATACATAGTGATATGACATACAGTATATATGTGTAGGAAATGGATGCAGCGGCTGCCTGGCCTGGTCAGAGCGCTTTCTTGACTAGCCGCAGGAGTGAGAGACGAATGTCAAGAGGAGGTTGTTGGGGACAGGCATGTGAAAAATGTACTGTGGAGCCCGGTCAGTTCTAGTTACACCATTGTTCATCCTGAAATAACCACATTCCACTTTATCAGCTGGTTTAATGGGGCAACAAGCACATGGATTTCTGCAAGGTGAATGAAACAGATTTTCAGTTGTGGAATTTTCTGCCACAAAATCTGCTGCGTGTGAAGGCACCCTTAGATGCCTGCATGCTTCCCTAGGGTATGGACACGGTCAGGTTTATGCATGCAGTTTTGGAAGTAAAAACCAGAAGTGAATTCAAAAGAAGAGACGTTTAATCTGTCCTTTATACTTCGTCTTGTATGTTTCTCCAGAACTGCATGCACCAACCTTGAGCATGTTGCCCTAACCTTAGGCCCTATTCATACGACAGTTTTTTTTGTTCGCATCCAATCTACATTGTAGGGGATTTGAACACTTGCTGTCGGGTCTCAGTGTTCATAGATAGTGGTGTAGCTATAGTGTTCGCAGCGGTTGCAATTGCCAGTGGTGCATCACAAATCACAGTATCTTTTGTTTTGTAAGATGCAGCGCATCTTATAAAGCGAATACTAGTGAACGCTTCCATTATGGAAGTGTCACGAACGCTCCTGTGACAGGTGCCAGGAGATCAGAGAGACTGGCAACACATGGGTCAATCTGACTGGTTCCTTGTGGATCATTTGTGTCTGTGTTGGTTTGGTAATGACCACACCCTTTGCCTCAGGTGTTGTTGATATGGTCATATAACCTCCTGTGACACAGTGAGGGGAATGGTCTGGGAAAACAGGTATTTTCCTTCCAGCGTGTGCTGCTGGGCTGATTTGCAGCCAGGTGAGGTCAAATACCGGAATGGATTTTAATTGCCGGTCCGGGTTTTTGGCAGACCTGGCTGTCCTTAAATAGGCAGCTGGGCTCAGCAGCAGGATCTCTGTGTTGGGATCTAAGGCTTGGTGCCAGGTTGGAGGGCTGAGACCCATGGGCCAAGAAAACAGGCCCCTAAATCCTGCTGTGGACTGCTGGAGGCAGAACTGACATCAAGGTAACTTGTCTTATGTGAACTTTCCAATTTGTGTGAAGTAACACCAAGATGTACTTTCCATTGTGTGTGAAGAAAACACCAAGACTACAAAGTAACGCATTGCTTTGTGCATTTGCCTCAAGTGTGAAAAACACTGAAGTTTTGTGTTAAGAACTTGTCTTTTTACCCTATCTACCAGAGCAAAATCCCACACTCCCCTATTTATTACTGCTTACCCCTTCTGGGGGTGCGGTTTATAACTTCACTTTCTGGACTCTGGGCGGTGCCTTTGCTCCACGTGAAGTTAAGTGTCGTCTTCCCTATTTGTATTTTGTTTGTTGTATTTCCCTGTCTTTTGTATCTAGGCCTGGGGGAGACTCCTGTTCATCCTTCTGGTGGAGGAATAGGTTGTTTCAAGTTCTGTCACTATACCAGGGCCTACAGGGTGTGTTAGGGCTCTAGGTTACTGTGTATAAACTTTCCTACCATCGAGGTCAGTGCATACTGATAGTTAGGCAGGACATGGATTAGGGTTGTTCTAGGACAGTGGTGGCGAACCTATGGCACGGGTGCCAGAGGTGGCACTCAGAGCCCTCTCTGTGGGCACCCGCACCCTGGAAAAAGTCTACGGCGTACCAATATGCCTTAGACTATGAACAGCACAGGCAGCGCACTGACTGTAGGCAGGCTATTATAGCTAATGATAAAGTACATGGAAGATAGACTATATTGTATTCAGGTAAAATTGCCGAGGTTGGCACTTTGCGATAATTAAGTGGGTTTTTGGTTGCAGTTTGGGCACTTGGTCTCTAAAAGGTTTCGCCATCACTGTTCTAGGAGGTGACCTTCTACTTTACCCTAGTTTCCAGGCCTAGTTCCTGTCCCCTTTCCTCCTGTGCTCGGTGTGGAGTTTCCCACCCACACCGCATCATCCGTGACAGCAAGTGCTCACTAGTAAGCAGGAGGTGGGGGGAGAGGTGAGTGCAGCATTGTATTCATACCTCCTTCCTGGTCTTCTCCTGGTCTGCGCTGCACTGTCCTGACTGCATACAGTGTCAGGACATAGGCGTGCACTATGACCTGACACTATACTCAGTCAGGTAACAGTGCTGCACGGGCCCGGGGAAGACCAGTAAGCAGGCACTGTAGGAGTGGAGGTAAGTTAATTTATTTATTTTGGGTCTGATCTGAGGTCTTATATAGGGGGGTCTGAGGATCTGATTTGGGCGTCTGAAGATCTGATAAGGGGGTCATAGTATCTGATATGGAGGTCTGTTCTTAGGTCTGCTCTGGGGATCTTATGATCTGATATGGGGGTCTGAGGATCAGATATGGGAGTCTGATCTGAGGTCTAATATAGGGGTTTGAGGATCTGATATGGGATCTGAGGATCTGATAAGGGGCTCTGAGAATCTGATAAGGGGGTTGGAGCTTCTGCTATGGAGGTCTGTTCTGAGGTCTGCTATGGGGTCTAAGGATCTGATATGGGGGTCTACGTATCTGATATGAGGGTCTGATCTGAGGATCTGATATAGAGGTCATGACATAGAGGTCTAAAGGTGGTCTCATCAGAGGTGTGATATAGGGGGTCTAACATGGAGGTCTGATGGGGGTCTCATCTGAGGTTTGATATGGGGGTTTGAGGATCTGATATGGGGATCTGATTTGAGGATTTGATGTGGGGGTTTGATTTGACAATCTGATATGGGGGACTGATCTGAGGACTGATATGGTGGTCTGATATGAGGGTCTGCTTTGAGGTCTGATATTGGGGTCTGATCTGAGGTGTGATAATGGGGTCTTATCTGAGTACCTGATATTTGGCTCCGATTTTTTTGTACTGGTGCACATTATAAGATGGATTTTTTTTTACTGGTGCATATTGTTAGGGGGAAGTTTTTGTACTGGTGCACATTATAAGGGGGTATTTTTCTAATGGCACACATTATAAGGAGAATTATTACTACTGGGGGACTACTGGGAAAATGATTACTGGTATGGGCACAATGTCAGAGGTATGTGGCGCTGTATCACCCTGTATGTTTTGTACGCTGTATGTAATGTTTTCCAAATATGTATTTAACAGTAGGGCTGGAGGGAAGGGGTTAGGCTGAGAATTTGGCATGGGAGGTGCCGTTTCAATTTTTGCCTCAGAAAGGCTAGGTGCACCCCTGCCCCTTGCCACAAAGCACAGGGGGAAGGGGAACCCAAGCAGAATTCTTGCACCAGGGCCTATAAGCCTTTAGCTACGCCCTTGTTCATAGCTGATCTGTGTGTGCATCAGCATATGGTCTCACTATGATTAGTTGATCACTGGGATACTTAACAAAGAGGACATTTATTCTCCTAGTTTTTCTTAGCTACCTCAAGTGATGTACCTGCAATAGAGGCTTACCACGTGACTGTTATAGGGTCCTGTGGGAGGGGGGCCCGCATGGAACTTTCTCTTCTCTTCCTTGTGTAAAAACACTGCATTTTCACACAGCCGCCTCTATAGGGAGCTCAATTCAAAGAGATTATTATAGCTTACATGGTAGTTGTATCAATTTCTATTTACTGTGCTCTCCCTACTGGTGTCTGCAGGCAGCCAACTAGCTATGCAATTGAAGAGAAGCTGGAGATTTATCTATGTATTTTGTGTAAATACATTTTGTGTAAATACATTGAGAAATATGTGGGATCATTTATTAAGACCGGCGTTTTAGACACTAGTCTTAATAACCCCGCGCTGGCTCTTGATGCGCCTAAGTTATGAAGAGGGGCCAGCCTCTACATAACTTAGGCGCTGGCCGTGCAACTTGCTTAAGTTGTTTTCTACCCAAATACAGGCATAGAAAATGATAAATGAGATGGGCTGGACGGCCAACCCCTTCCCCACCCATGCCATGCCCCTTCCCCACACACATCATGCCCCTTTTTCTGACACCTTGAAAAAGTGGTGTGAGCATGGAAAAGTTGCACATTCAACTGCACAGTCTGCAAGAAGAAAAGTCTTTACAGTGTACTGTTTTCTCAATTGGCTTTACAATGTATTACTGATCTGATATTGATTAAAAAATTTAAACCACGATATGTGAAGTTATTGGTTTGGTCAATATATCTTTATTTGCTTATTCATTTCTCTGCTGTAAAATATGTGCTTACCCCATTCTACCTTGTTCTATCAGACCCTTTAATGTAAAGACACGAAAGCAGAAACATATTCACGCATTCTTCATCCTCTTCATTGCTTTTGTCTATATTCATGCAATACAATGATACAAGCTCATGCTTAACACAATACCCAATTAGATCCATGTAATTTCTAGTACACTTCAGAGCCAGCATAACATTACATTTCTTTTCATCAAAGACTACTCCAAAAATTGGCATTGATCTTACAATAATTCTTTACATGGATTCCCTGCTCCGAGACTCCAAAGATGTGCAAAGTAATTGAAAGAACATGAGAAACTTTGATTATTGTACCAAATAATGAGCAAACTGTAGGTCGCTGGAGGATGGAGAAAGGTCATTGACTCCAAACATGTCAATCTCTTTTAATATAAAGTTTTTTCTAACTACTTGTTACCTTTGAGCTAAATGAGAAAAAAATGTACAGTTCTTTAATAAAGCATATTGTATGCAACTGTATATAGACTTCAGGTTACGGTAGGTTATGTATTACACAAATGAGCCAAAACTTCGGATGGAGACACAACTGTAACATTTTCAGGCAATGTGTTAATGCTATGTTAACAGAAAATTGAGCAACTTTTTAAATAGCTTTTATTAACATTTTCTTGCCATCTTACTTTTGCACATGCTCTAGCATCTAGCTGGTGCCGTCATAAATCATTATCTGACATAAATATGTCATAACACTGCTCCTGATTCTGATGCCCCTCTCTGATCTCTGAGAGTGGAGGGGGCATCCAAGGAGGGAAGCTTGTGCAGCCTATAGATAAGTAAGAAAGTACCCAGAAGGCAGTTTGCAGGGGAAAGGCAGCAGCATCCTGCACACACAGACCTAACATCCAACATACTCCCTGCCAGGAGGGACATATCTACGCATGACAGTTTGCAGTGGGAAGGCAACAGAACCCTGGACACATAGATTCAACATGTATTACTGGGAGAGACACACACACAAGGCAGTTTGCAGGGGTAAGTTAGCAATATTCTGGACACACAGATCCAGCATGTATTACTAGGAGGGACACCCACACAAGGCAGTTTGCAGGGGGAATCAGCAATATCCTTGACACACAGATCCAGCATGTATCACTAGGAAGGACACATCCACGTGAGAAAAATTTGAAACTAGGTGCAGGTTGCAAACTGAATGTCAAGGGGGTCTGGAAATAAATTTAGAAATGAAAATTAGAACCCTAAATTTAGTGCAACTTTTTCACCCAAGGTAACCACTAACTTATGTAAAAATCATTTCCATGTCATAGGTGTCCAGAGCCTGTAATATTTCTTCTAGTAATCGGTGTAGTAATTAAGAACAGTTAAATACATACTGTTTCTGGATATACCGAGAGTATAATGTATAGACTGGCTAATTATGTGCATTTAAATAGTTGAAAACCTTTTACTTTGGTGACATAACATGCTATTGAGGGGACTCACCAGTGATGAGGTTGTCCACCAATGTAGTTGGCATGCAGAAGAGCCCGACTAGTAAGTCGCTTATGGCTAGGTTTAGAATGAACATGTTGGTCACAGTGCGCATTTGTCGATTCTTTAGTACAATGACACACACCAGCATATTGCCAATCATACACATGAGAAAGATGAAAGCGTAGGCAAAGATAAACATTGCTGCTATTGCCGAAGAGTGCTGGTAGTAGAAGGAGAACGTTAGATTTTCCCTGGAGATGTGTGTCTTGTTCCCAAATCCTAAGGAACTGATGTTGAAAGGTGGAACATAGGGACCTAAGGAAAAAAAATAAATGTCAATGAATTGATTCTTTCGGACTTTTAAAGTTGATAAAAGAACTTTTCAATCAGTGTTTATATCTTCAGCTATGTTTTAGTACAGGGACTTTTTTTTGGTTTTTTTTATTCTAAAAAGTGAAAATTATTAGAAAGTAGGAACTACATAAAAGCGTTATTATATCAATCCTCTTGGATGTGGAATTACATTTACAAACCACTTTCATAGATGGATGGCTGTTAAACCCTTCATAACTAAGCCTCTTTCAGCCTTAGGGCCCTTGCACATGGCAGTATGCCCTCTGAGATATACGGTCCATGAGCGGGCCATATGTCCCGGAGCGGCATTGATCGTGCGCACAGGAGCAAACAGCATCATAGATTACAATGATGCTGTGCACGTTGGGCCGCCCGCAGGACTATTGTCCCGCACTCATAAGATCATATGAGTGAGGGACAATAGTCCTGCGGGCGGCCTAATGTGCACAGCATCATTGTAATCTATGATGGTGTGTGCTCCTGTGCGCACCATGAATGCTGCTCCGGGACATATGGCCCGCTCACTGATCGTATATCTCGGAGGGCATATGGTCATGTGTAAGGGCCCTATATAACACAGTAAATTTTTTTGTGTTTTGCCTCTCTGTGTTTCGGCAACCATACATTTATAAACAGTTAAAATAGGAACACTACACTTCTTTTATGACAATTAGGGATGAGCGAATCGACTTCGGATGAAACATTCAAAGTCGATTCGCATAAAACTTTGGTCCAATACTGTACAGAGTCTCACGTGACTTCGCGTAATAACTTTCTAGATACATTTTTACTGTAAAACACCCATTTCCCGAACTCTAGTTCGCTTCCAGGTACCTTGGAACCGAACTAGAGTTCAGGAAATGTTTTTTTACAGTAAAAATTCATCTATGAAGTTATTACACGAAGTCACGCGAGACTCTGTACAGTATTGGACTGAATTTTTATGCGAAAGAAACATCCGAAGTCGATTCGCTCATCCCTAATGACAATCAATAAAAAGTTTTGTTCTAGAGAACCATGTTTTTGTGGGAGGCAGAAATTATGTTCTACCATTTCTTCCTGCCTGATGACTGTTCCATACCCAAGCTCATTATCAGTGCTGCCTCCACTGGTACAAGCAATTAATAAGAGACACACATGAACATACTGCTGGATCAAACTAGACCCAGTACAGCTCTGACAGTTCTAATACAAAAACTAAGTAAGGCTTTCACACTTGTGGCAGAGTGATCCGGCAAGCAGTTCCAGCGACGGAACTGCCTGCCGGATCTGGCAAAACGTATGCCAGTCTTAAAAATGCCTGATCAGTCAGAAAAATGCATTGAAATGCCGAATCCGTCTTTCTGGTGTAATTTATTTTTTTCACCTTTTTTTAGTCTGCGCATGCGCAGACCGGAAGGACAGGTCCGGCACGAATACATTCCTATGGAAAAAAAATGCCGGATCCGGCATTCAGGCAAGTTCCGGCATTCAGGCAAGTCTTCCGTTTTTTAGGCCAGAGATAAAACCGTAGCATGCTGCGGTTTTATCTTTTGCCGGATCAATCAAAATGACTGAACTGAAGACATCCTGATGCATCCTGAACGGATTACTCTCCATTCAGAATGCATGGGGATATACCAGTTATTTTCCGGCATTGAACCCTTTTGACGGAACTCAGTGCCAGAAAAGAAAAACGCTAGTGTGAAAGTACCCTAAAGTAAATCAATACCTATACTAAATCAAGTCACCAAATGTATTTTCTGATCTCCTGAATGGAGAGACAATGTTACCTGCTGTAGACTCTCTCTCATTTGAAGTCTATGAGAGTTACAGAAATGGCCAGGCAAGGTCCATGACCCTGTTCTACTTCTGGTTCCCCCAGCTGTCAAGCATTTTAACTTTTTTATTGATGCTGAAATGCTCCCATTGATGAAGAAAAGGCCAACACAATTTTGCTACCTGTTGGTTTAGCAATTTGTTAACTGGTATTGCTGTGGTTGAGTACGCTGCAGTTGTAGGCACACAGCTGTCTCAGATTAAACTAATGAGACTGCAGCATGGCGGTGTCCCGAACAACCCACGATAACGCCGTGTGGTTATACCCTAAGTCTTTATTTACATTTGACCCACTCACACGTGTTGAGACTTGTAAGACTATTAATTTCCAAATGGTTTACTAGAACTATCAGGGTTAAAACTATCAGCCTATCGCCTCTAATGGATAGGAATACGCTGTGAGTTCGGCTCTGACATCACTCTGAACTGCCTGGCTCACTATCTTATGTCTGCACAGAATCCACCCTGCTCTATAGGTGCACACTGTTATTATCACAGTGCGCTATTCTCTGACTAGTGATGCCTGCCTGACACTCACTAATCGCTCAATATTGTTAATGCTTAGCTTGTACTAAGCTTGTACTATCGCTGTGCATTAGCTGGCTTAAAAGTGACAGCTGTCACACTCTGCCCCCCGACATGTTTCGCCAAACACTTGGCGTCTTCAGGGGTATGGGCAGTCAGCTGTGTTGGTTGCGGGACCAGGCCTTTGAAACCTCCCTGCTGACGTCATCAGTCTTGCCGGCAAATGTGTATCGTTGTTATATCTGTGTTTGTTGAGCGGCCTATCCGTATCTACTTCTTGTGGATCGCTATTTCACTAGTGCCTCCCCCTCCTCTGTCATCCAATGTGCGTTCGCGATGTCACTGCGCTTGCGTGCCATCTTAGTGCAGGTCTGGATTAAAAGTTGTTACTGCGCATGTCTAGGCACTTAGTGCTCATCGTGATTCTGCTACAGAGCTGCGCATGCGTGTCCTCTTAGGTTTTGAGGGTGACTTTAATCTCGGTACTGGACTTGTTGCGCATTGCGATCCTGCTAGTCGTCTTGCGCATGCCTACCCTATTAGATTATTTTATTATTTAGTCATCCTCATTGCCAGCACTTGCTTGTATAATTGTTGCCGATTAGGTCATGGCAAGTTGTCTGCCTCCTTCTGCGCATGTCTTTACACTTAGTGTTTTTCCTAGGGACTGACTGCCATACTGCGCTTGCTCGGGGTGATAGAGCTGGCTTATGTCCTAGTGGACTGCGCATGCGCCTTACCTTAACTTCCTCCGGATAGCTGTAGGTACCTATGCGCAAGTCTCGGCACTTAGTATTTGCCAGGGATACGCCCCTCCTCTAGATTTTTGTCTCATTGTCAAAACCAGATGATATCCTCGCCTGCTAGGTAAGTATTTAGTATTGACTTCTTACGGTCCTACTTCTGTAGATCGATTTATAGTGGACCTCCTTTGGATCATACAAGTCCTGACTGACATGTGCATATGTTTGTATATACAGTCAGGTCCATAAATATTGGGACATCGACACAATTCTAAAAATTTTGGCTTAGTACACCACCACAATGGATTTGAAATGAAACGAAATAGATGTGCTTTAACTGCAGACTGTCAGCTTTAATTTGAGGGTATTTACATCCAAATCAGATGAACGGTGTAGTAATTACAACAGTTTGTATATGTGCCTCCCACTTGTTAACCCCTTAAGGACTCAGCCCTATTTCACCTTAAGGACTTGGCCATTTTTTGCAAATCTGACCAGTGTCACTTTAAGTGCTGATAACTTTAAAACGCTTTTACTTACCCAGGCCGTTCTGAGATAGTTTTTTCGTCACATATTGTACTTCATGACACTGCTAATATTGGGTCAAAAAAGTTATTTTTTTTGCATAAAAAAATACCAAATTTACCAAAAAATTGGAAAAATTTGCAAATTTCAAAGTTTCAGTTTCTCTACTTCTGTAATACATAGTGATTCCCCCAAAAATTGTGATGACTTTACATTCCCCATATGTATACTTCATGTTTGTATCATTTTGGAAATTATATTTTATTTTTTGGGGATGTTACATAGCTTTGAAGTTTAGAAGCAAATTTTGAAATTTTTCAGAAATTTTCCAAATCCCACTTTTTATGGACCAGTTCAGGTTTGAAGTCACTTTGTGAGGCTTACATAATAGAAACCATCCAAAAATGACCCCATTCTAGAACCTACACCCCTCAAGGTATTCAAAACAGTTTTTACAAATTTTGTTAACCCTTTAGGTCTTCCACAAGACTTCATGGCAAATGGACATAAAATGTAAGAATTTTGATTTTTTGGGAAATTTTTTCCAATATAATCAATTTTTTCCTGGAAAAAAACAAGGGTTAACTGCCAAACAAAACTCAATATGGGTTGCCCTGATTATGTAGTTTGCAAAAACACCCCATATGAGGTCGTAAACTACTGTTTGGCCAAACGGGAGGACATAGAACGAGGGGAACGCCATATGGTTTTTGCAAGGCAGATTTTGCAGGACTGGTTTTGTTTATACCATGTCCCATTTGAAGCCCCCCGTTGCACCCCTAGAATAGAAATTTCAAAAAAGTGACTCCATCTAAGAAAGTACACCCCTCAAGGTATTCAAAACTGGGTTTACAAACTTTGTTAACCGTTTAGGTGTTCCACAAGAGTTAATGGCAGATGGAGAAACAATTTTGGAATTTCTATTTTTTGGAAAATTTTCCATTTTAACCCTTACTTTATTACTGGAAAAAATGGGTTAACAGCCAGACAAAACTCAATATGGGTTGCCCTGATTCTGTAGTTTGCAGAAACACCGCATATGTGGTCATAAACTACTATTTGGCTAAATGGCAGGACATAGAAGAAGGGGAACGTCATATGGTTTTTGGAAGGCAGATTTTGCTGGACTGGTTTATTTACACCATGTAGCCTTTCAAGCCCCCTGATGCATTCCTAGAGTAGAAACTCCATAAAAGTGACCCCATCTAGGAAACTACGGGATAAGGTGGTTGTTGTTTTGGGACTATTTTAGGGTAAATATAATATTTGGTTGCTCTATATTACACTTTTTTGAGGCAAGGTAACAAAAAATTTTAATTCTAAAATTGTTTCTACATTTGCTATTTAGTTTTGTGGAACACCTAAAGGGTTAACAAAGTTTGTAAAGTAACTTTTGAATACCCTGAGGGGTGTAGTTTCTTATATGGGGTCACTTTTTTGGAGTTTCTAGTCTAGACTACATCGGGGGGGCTTCTAATGAGAAATGGTGTAAATAAACCAGTCCATCAAAATCTGCCGTCCAGAAACCATATGGTATTCCCTTCGTTCTATGCCCTGCCGTGTGGCTATATAGCCATTTACGACCACATATGAAGTGTTTATGCAAACTACAGAATCAGGGCAAAAAATATTTAGTTTTGTTTGGCTGTTAACCCTTGATTTATTACCGGAAAAAAAGGATTCAAATGAAAATTTTGCCCGGTGTTTTGGCACCGTTTTTATTTTATATTTTTAAAGCTGTTCATCCGAGGGGTTTGGTCAAATATTATTTTTATAGGGAAGATTCTTACGGACGCGGCGATACCTAATATGTCTGCATTTTCAAATTTATTTAGATTTTACACTATATTATCATTTTAGGAACCCAAAAAAATTATTTTAGTATCTCTATAGCCTGGGAGCTACAGTTTTTTTTGTTTTTGTTGGGCGACTATCAAATGTAGGGGCTCATTTTTTGCGGGATGAGATGGCGGTTTTATTGTCACTAATTAGGGGTGCATATGACATTTTGATCGCTCGCTATTACACTTTTTGTGATGTTAGGTGACAAAAAATGTCTTTTTTTTTTACACGTTTTTATTTTATTTTTTATTTTTTTAACGCTGTTCATCCGGGGGGTGGGGGGTGGGTTACATGTTATTTTTATAGAGAAGATTTTTACGGATGCGGCGATGCCCAATATGTATGGCTCTCAGACTTTGAAAGCTCTAAGCAGGCATCCTCAAACTGCGGCCCTCCAGATGTTGTAAAACTACAATTCCCACCATGCCCTGCTGATGGCTGTAGGTTGTCTGGGCATGCTGGGAGTTATAGTTTTACAACATCTGGAGGGCCGCAGTTTGAGGATGCCTGCACTAAAACTAATATTTTTTTGGGGAAATTTTTTTTTTCCGTGTCTCCAAAGTCTGAGAGCCATAGTTTTTTATGTTCTCTAGGGGACTGTTGGGGATTATAAAAATTTTGTACTCCATGGAAGTGTGATACTCCCTGAAGCAATCGATAATGCAGAGGCCCGGATGATCGGGGCACGTGTCGCACTGAGTGGTGGTGTCCTTCCGTATCCCCCTCCTGCGACACACTCTGCACTTTTTTTGGGTTCGTCCCTTCTTTCCAGTATGGGGGACCACACCTGGAAAATGTTGGCCAGGGACGATCCGGGCGCCTCCAATTC
The DNA here is from genome assembly GCF_905171765.1 of Bufo bufo. Classification (NCBI taxonomy): domain Eukaryota; kingdom Metazoa; phylum Chordata; class Amphibia; order Anura; family Bufonidae; genus Bufo; species Bufo bufo. The sequence goes on along the minus strand of NC_053394.1, from coordinate 271,962,296 downwards.
CCGAGGTACTTCGGCCTGCTCTTTCCTGGTCCAAAAAGATCAGGTCCTTGAGGACTGCCTCATAGAATTGGAGGAATGTCCCTGTGCTGCCAGCGCTTCGGGATAGTACAAAAGAGTTGTACATGGCAACCTGCACCAAGTAGACCGCAACTTTTTTGTACCATGCCCTGGTTTTGCGCATGGCATTATATGGCTTGAGGACTTGATCAGAGAGATCAACTCCTCCCATATACCGATTGTAGTTGACGATACAATCGGGCTTGAGGACCGTTGCCGCGGTACCTCGCACAGAGACGGGAGTGGTGCTGTTACCGTGGATTGTGGACAGCATAAGGATATCCCTCTTGTCCTTATACCTGACCAGCAACAGGTTTCCACTGGTAAGGGCACGGGTCTCACCCCTGGGGATAGGTACCTGGAGGGGGTGGGCAGGGAGGCCGTGTTGGTTTTTCCGCACGGTCCCACAAGCGAACGTGGATCTGGCGGCAAGGGACCTGAACAAGGGAATGCTAGTATAAAAGTTATCCACGTAAAGGTGGTAACCCTTATCTAGCAGTGGGTACATAAGGTCCCACACAAGTTTCCCGCTAACAACCAGAGTGGGGGGACATTCTGGGGGTTCAATACGGGAATCTCGCCCCTCGTACACATGAAATTTGTGAGTGTACCCTGAGGCACTCTCACAGATTTTGTACATTTTCACGCCATACCTCGCCCGCTTAGTGGGAATGTATTGGCGGAAACTGAGTCTCCCCTTGAACGCAACGAGAGACTCATCAACCGTGACCTCCCTTCCAGGTACGTAGGCCTGCTCAAATTTGGCCCTGAAGTGATCGATGACCGGCCGTATCTTATACAGACGGTCATGGGCAGGATCACCTCGGGGGGGACATGCTGCATTATCGGAATAATGCAGACATTTCCGGATGGCCTCAAACCGGGGACGTGTCATGGCCATACTGTAGAGTGGGGTCTGGTAGAGGACGTCCCCACTCCAGTATTGCCTGACACTGAGTTTTTGCACTAGACCCATATGCAGCACGAGGCCCCAAAATGTCCTCATCTCGGCTGCACTGACCGGCGTCCAGCCACCGGGTCTAGCCAAAAAACGAACTGTTGGGCGTACAGGTTCATCTGCTCCACCATCAGATTCACAAATGGGTTACTGAAAAAAAAACTAAAAAAGTCCATTTTAGTAAACCCCACTGTGGGAACCTGGATTCCTGGATTGCCAACAAAATCCGGAATCTCGGGCTCAAAATCCACTGGGGAACACCAGCTAAGTTCACCGGCAGGGGGCTCCGGTGGGCTTATTTGGTGGGCCGGGAAACCAGTACGAGCCCCAGGGCCGCTCGTACTAGGGTGGGCCACAGGATCCCTAGCATGTGGGGCCCTGGCTCCGCCTGGCGGCGTCTCCGCCGCCTTGGGGGCTCATCGTCATCAGATGATGATGAGGAGGATGCGGATGACAAGAGGAACGTGGGGTCATCCTCATCCTCACTGGGGCTCTCGGAGTCGGAGGCAATCTGGGCGTATGCCTCCTCCACCGAGAACATCCGGCGGGCCATGGGTATGTGTGTATGTGCGTGTGTGTAAACCTTTATTGTATGTGCGTGTATGTGGGGGCACGGGTGTTCGCGTGCTAAAAAGTGAAAAAGAAAAAAATGGAGAAGTGTTAGGAAAAAAAAAAAAAAGTTCAAACTTGCTGATCAGCGGTGGGGTGGGCGATGCGCTAACAGTGGCCGGACGCTAAGAGTGCCTGCCAGTCAGCGCACGCAGAAAAAAATAAAAAAGTGGTGGTAAGGGGGCTGGTGGTGGGGGGGCAAGTGGCAGGGGGGGTCTAGGGTCTGAAAGCTGAAACAAAAAAAAGTTTAGATAAAAGTGATTTTTTATTTTTTTTTCCTAACTAACTATTCCCTTCTATCCCTGCCTAACGGTGCCTCTCCCTCACTGACCCTAACCTACCTGGAGGGTGATGGGTGCAGGAGGGTGATGGATGCCGATTAGGGGGGAATCAGGAGCCTGGTGAGGACGGTGTTGCAGGGTGCTCGTGCAGAACAGGAAGAGGAGGGGAGAGAGGAGCGCAGAAAGTTTGAATCTCGTGCCTCTCTCCCATGCACCAATCAGCACCCTGGACTGCAGGCATCAGCACCATGGCCAGCACCGCCTCTCCAAATCTTCGTACTGTGATTGGTGGTGTGTAATCACGCCACCGATCGCAGTCTTTTTCCGGTTTATCGGGTCACCGGAGACCCGAATGGACCGGAAACGCAGCAAACAGCAGGTCTGAATTGACCTGCGGTTTTCTGCGATCGTCGATACGGGATGGGGGGGTCACATAAATGATTTCAGCCGGCATCCTGTTCGGATTAACCCCGCGGCGCCGCAATCGCGATTTAAACTTAGGATGTATCGGTACACCCTGAGTCCTTAAGGATTCGGGAAATAGGGCGTACCGGTACGCCCTAAGTCCTTAAGGGGTTAAGTAATTTTTTTTATAACAGAATATGAAAGCTGTATAAAACGATTGAATTTCACATGTGCAGATGCAGCAAGTGCTGTAAAATAGTGTATTTTGTGCAAAAAGGGTTTTAAAACCCAGAAAATTATGGCTGTATTTCTTGCTTAAATTGCACACTGACTAATCCAGATGTTGTATATTGCCAAAAAAAGTGTGTTTTTTTAGTAACAGAATATGAAAGCTGTATATTATGCTTGAATTTCACATGTGCAGATCTGTAAAATAGTGGATTTTGCAAAACAAAGGGTGTTTGCAAAAACCCAGAAAATTAGGGCTGTATTTTTAGCTTAAATTGCAAACTGACTAAGGCCTCATGCACACGGCCGTGTTCCGCGGCCGAGAGCGGTCCGTGGTAGCCCGGCCGGGATTCCTTCTGACAGCAGGAGCGCACGGCGTCATTGGTTGCTATGACGCCGTGCGCTTCATGCCGCTGCTGCACTACAGTAATATGCTCGTATGATCTATACGAGTGTATCACTGTACAGCAGCGGCGGCATGAAGCGCACGGCGTCATGGCAACCAATGACGCCGTGCGCTCCTGCTGTCAGATGGAATCCCGGCCGGGTTACCACGGACCGCTCTCGGCCGCGGAACACGGCCGTGTGCGTGAGGCCTTATCCTGCAAATGCACCAGATGTTGTATATTGCCAAAAAAGAGTGTTTTTTTTTTAAATCAGATTATTAATGCAGTATTTCAAGCTTGGATTTCAATGTCACAAAAGCTCAGATGCAGTGCTGGTGCACTGAGCTTGCATAAAATAGCTGCCGCCGCCGCCCACCTAACTAACGTTGGATTAAAGTTATTTTTTTCGGTCACTGGCAGGGTAAAAAGATTGTGCACTGCACCCTCACAACTAAATGTACGTACATCGCTGAGTTAGATTCGAGTTCTGATCACAGATTCTGTCCTATTCTCTCCCTGAAATCACCAGCAGCATCCTCTCCCTACATTAGTAACAACAGAGTGAAGTGCAGCACTGCGTGTCTCCAGCTTATATAGAGGCTGGGTCACATGCTGCACTGGCCAATTAGAGCCATACCATTAGTAGACATGGCTGTTATGGCTTCTAAGGTCAGACAGTTAAACGCTTGTTGATTGGCTGCTCTGCAGTCTTTCAAAAAGCGCTAAGAAATCGCCGAACACTGAACCCAAACCCAAACTTTTACTGAAATGCTCGAGTTCGGGTCCGGGGACCAAAAATCCTAAAGTTCTGTACGAACCCGAACTTTACAGTTCGGGTTCGCTCAACCCTATATGGCACCCCTCAATCAGTATTTGGTGGAAGAAGGCTTATAGTAATAGTACCCCTCAATCAGTATTTTGTGGAAGAAGGTATATAGCACCCCCAATCACTATTTGGCAGAAACAGGTATATAGCATGCCTCAATCAGTATTTTTCAGAAAAAGGTATATAGCACCCCTTAATCAGTATTTGGCGGAAACAGGTATATGGCACCCCTTAACCCCAGGACTCAGCCCTATTTCACCTTAAGGACTTGGCAATTTTTTGTCATTTTAAGTGCTGATAACTTTAAAACGCTTTGACTTATCCAGGCCATTCTGAGATTGTTTTTTCGTCACATATTGTACTTCATGACACTGGTAAAATAAAGTCAAAAAATTTCATTTTTATTTATAAAAAAATACCAAGATTACCAAAAATTTGTAAAAAATTGCAAATTTTCAAGTTTCAATTTCTCTACTTCTATAATACATTGTAATACCTCCAAAAATAGTTATTACTTTACATTCCCCATATGTCTACTTCATGTTTGGATCAATTTGGGAATGATATTTTATTTCTGGGGGATGTTACAAGGCTTAGAACTTTAGAAGAAAATCTTGACATTTTTCAGAAATTTTCAAATACCCACTTTTTAGGGACCAGTTCAGGTCTGAAGTCACTTTGTGAGGCTTACATAATAGAAACCACCCAAAAATGCCATTCTATAAACTACACCCCTCAAGGTATTTAAAAACTGATTTTACAAACTTTGTTAACCCTTTAGGGTTTTTGGCAAATGGAGATAAAATTTGAGAATTGAAATTTTTGGGCAATTTTCCATTTTAATCCATTTTTTCCAGTAACAAAGCAAGGGTTAACAGCCAAACAAAATGCTATATTTATTGCCCCGATTCTGTAGTTTGCAGAAACACCCCATATGTGGCCGTAAACTACTGTACGGGCACACAGTAGGACGTAGAGGGAAAGGTGCGCCGTATGGTTTTTGGAAGGCAGATTTTGCTGGACTGTTTTTTTTTACACCATGTCCCATTTGAAGCCCCCTGATGCACCCCTAAAGTAGAAACTCCATAAAAGTGACCCCACCTAAGAAACTACACCCCTCAACGTATTCAAAACTGATTTTACAAACTTTGTTAACCCTTTAGGTGTTGCAGTCACAAAGACCGTGATCGCCGAACAGTGTGCTGTCTTCCTGGCGCTAGAGTTTGACACATCGCGGATCGGGTTGACAGATTACTGGGAGGGGCTGGAGAAGATACAGCGGTCATGCTCCATATCGGAACCAATGACAAAGTTAGGGGTAGGTGGAGAGTCCTTAAAAATGATTTCAAGGATTTAGGTCAAAAGCTTAGGGCAAGGACCTCAAAGGTAGTATTTTCCGAAATACTACCTGTACCACGGGCCACACAAGAAAGTCAGCGGGAGATTAGGGAAATTAACAAGTGGCTCAAGAACTGGTGTAGGAAGGAGGGGTTTGGGTTCCTGGAGAACTGGGCCGACTTCTCTATCGGCTAGAGGCTCTATCGTAGGGACGGGCTGCACCTCAATGGGGAAGGGGCAGCTGTGTTGGGGAAGAAGATGGCTAGAAGGTTGGAGGAGTGTTTAAACTAGGGACTGGGGGGGAGGGTAATTACGTTACAGGATGGGAAGATAGTGCAGATAGAGACAGGGGGCAAGGTAGTGGGACTGGGGGAGGAATGGAAGGAGGGACTAGAACAGTTCAGAAGGAAAGGTGTAGGGTAAAAAATATACATAAACCTCTCAAATGTATGTATACTAATGCCAGAAGCCTGACTAATAAAACTGGTGAACTGAAATTAGTGATGTGTGAGGAGGACTATGACATAGTGGGAATAACTGAGACATGACTGGGCAGTTAATGTACAAGGTTACAGTCTGTTTAGAAAGGATCGTCAAAACAGGAGAGGGGGAGGGGTCTGCCTTTATGTAAAGTCCTGTCTAAAGCCCACACTCCGTGAAGATATAAGTGAGGGACATGAACATGTGGAGTCACTGTGGGTAGAGATATATGGAGCTAAAAAGAACAATAAATTACTAATAGGAGTTTACTATAAACCACCTAATATACCAGAGTCCACAGAAAATCTACTACTAAATGAGATAGACAAGGCGGCAAATCATAATGAGGTGGTTATTATGGGGGACTTCAACTACCCAGTTATAGACTGGGAAACTGAAACTTGTATATCTCATAAAGGAAACAGGTTCTTGGCAATAACCAAAGACAATTACCTCTCCCAACTGGTTCAGGACCCGACTAGAGGGACGGCCATACTGGACTTAGTATTAATCAATAGACCTGACAGAACAACAGACGTGCAGGTTGGGGGACACCTGGGAAATAGTGACCATAAAGTAATAACCTTCCAATTATCATTCAAAAGAGCGTTTCTACAGGGAGGAACAAAAATACCAAACTTCAAAAAAGCTAAATTTAGCCAACTAAGAGAGGCCATAGGCCTAACTAAATGGGATAAAGTCCTCACAAATAAAAATACAGCCACAAAATGGGATATCTTTAAAAGCATCCTAAAAGCTCATTGTGAGAGGTACATACCGTATGGGAATAAAAGGTTAAGGAATAAGGAACAAAAAGAAACCAATGTGGATAAACAGAACTGTAAAGAAAGCAATAAATGACAAAAAGAAAGCATATAAAACACTAAAACAGGAGGGTAGTACGGAAGCACTGAAAAACTATAAGGAAAAAAACAGAACATGTAAAAAACAAATAAAAGCGGCCAAACTAGAGACCGAGAGATTAATTGCCAAAGAGAGTAAAACTAACCCTAAAATGTTCTTCAATTATATAAATGTTAAAAAGTATAAATCTGAAGGTGTCGGCCCTTTAAAGAGTAATGAGGGGGGAGTCGCAGAGAGCGACGAGGAGAAAGCAAAGCTGTTAAATATTTTTTTCTCCAATGTATTCACTGAGGAAAAGAAACTGTCAGATGAAATGCTGAATGTTGAAATAAATTCCCCATTAAAAGTATCCTGTCTGACCCATGAAGAAGTACAAAAGCGACTTAAAAAGATTAAAATAGACAAATCGCCAGGACCGGATGGCATACACCCCTGTATCCTAAGGGAATTAAGTAATGTCATAGCCAGACCCTTATTTCTGATATTTGCAGATTCTATACTGACAGGGAATGTCCCACAGGATTGGCGCATGGCAAATGTGGTGCCAATATTCAAAAAGGGTCCAAAAACAGAGCCTGGAAACTATAGGCCGGTAAGTTTAACATCTGTTGTGGGTAAACTGTTTGAAGGTTTTCTGAGAGATGCTATGTTAGAGCATTTTAACGGAAATAAGCAAATAACGCCATATCAGCATGGCTTCGTGAGGGATCGGTCATGTCAAACTAATTTAATCAGTTTCTATGAGGAGGTAAGTTCTAGACTTGACAGCGGTGAATCAATGGATGTCGTGTATCTGGACTTCTCCACATAAAAGGTTAGTATATAAAATGAGAATGCTCGGACTGGGAGAAAACGTCTGTAAGTCGGTAAGTAACTGGCTCAATGATAGAAAACAGTAACGGTACATACTCAGATTGGGTCACTGTCACTAGTGGAGTACCTCAGGGGTCAGTATTGGGCCCTATTCTCTTCAATATATTGTCACGGATGGTGTACAGGGAACAAGACAATGCAATACAATAATGACTCACTGGATCCACAACTAAGGAACAAAAGGGAGACCCCTACATGAGAACTGCCACTCTCCCTAATTGCTCAGCCTATGCGAACACCCCAAAGGTGGATGGGCGCATATCCACGTACCTCGGCTATCTAATACCTGAAGACCCTACAATAGTGAGGGGACACGACCACCGGCTCCCTACACTAGACACGGAGGGAGTCAGGGTCACCTGAAAATCCAGCAGACAGAAAATCACAAATAAAGGAACAGCACTTATCTTGCAGAGGACTGGGAAATAGAAACAGCAAGCACACACACTCCAGGAAGTTGTATAAGCCGCAACCTAATGCATCATGGGGAGGAACTTAAAGGGAAGCAATCAGTCCAACTGCATGACAGCTGAGATAGACTAACGAGATGAGGAACTTAACCAAAACAAAGAAACTCAAGGAGGAGGATCTGGAAAGCTCCTGTCAGAGCTTATCAACTGTCTGGTTGTGACATATATTTATTAATGATCTTGTAGAAGGCTTGCATAATAAAGTATCAATTTTCGCAGATGACACTAAACTGTGTAAAGTAATTAACACTGAAGAGGACAGTATACTACTACAGAGGGATCTGGATAGATTGCAGGCTTGGGCAGATAAGTGGCAGATGAGGTTTAACACTGACAAATGTAAAGTTATGCACATGGGAAGGAATAATGCAAGTCACCCGTACATACTAAATGGTAAAACACTCGGTAACACTGACATGGAAAAGGATCTAGGAATTTTAATAAACAGCAAACTAAGCTGCAAAAAACAGTGTCAGGCAGCTGCTGCCAAGTCCAATAAGATAATGGGTTGCATCAAAAGGGCATAGATGCCCGTGATGAGTACATATTCCTACTACTTTACAAATCATTAGTCAGACCACACATGGAATACTGTGTACAGTTCTGGGCTCCAGTGAACAAGGCAGACATAGCAGAGCTGGAGAGGGTCCAGAGGAGGGCAACTAAAGTATTAACTGGAATGAGGCAACTACAGTACCCTGAAAGATTATCAAAATTAGGGTTATTCACGTTAGAAAAAAGATGACTGAGGGGAGATCTAATTACTATGTATAAATATATCAGGGGTCAGTACAGAGATCTATCCCATCATCTATTTATTCCCAGGACTGTGACTGTGACGAGGGGACATCCTCTGCGTTTGGAGGAAAAAAGTTTTGTACACAAACATAGAAAAGGATTCTTTACGGTAAGAGCAGTGAGACTATGGAACTTTCTGCCTGAGGAGGTGGTGATGGGGAGTACAATGTACGATGTATTTCTGGAGTGTAATAATATTACAGGATATACACTCACCTAAAGAATTATGAGGAACACCATACTAATACGGTGTTGGACCCCCTTTTGCCTTCAGAACTGCCTTAATTCTACATGGCATTGATTCAACAAGGTGCTGATAGCATTCTTTAGAAATGTTGGCCCATATTGATAGGATAGCATCTTGCAGTTGATGGAGATTTGAGGGATGCACATCCAGGGCACGAAGCTCCCGTTCCACCACATCCCAAAGATGCTCTATTGGGTTGAGATCTGGTGACTGTGGGGGCCATTTTAGTACAGGGAACTCATTGTCATGTTCAAGAAACCAATTTGAAATGATTCGAGCTTTGTGACATGGTGCATTATCCTGCTGGAAGTAGCCATCAGAGGATGGATACATGTTCTCATTCTGTTTACGCCAAATTCGGACTCTACCATTTGAATGTCTCAACAGAAATCGAGACTCATCAGACCAGGCAACATTTTTCCAGTCTTCAACAGTCCAATTTTGGTGAGCTCGTGCAAATTGTAGCCTCTTTTTCCTATTTGTAGTGGAGATGAGTGGTACCCGGTGGGGTCTTCTGCTGTTGTAGCCCATCCGCCTCAAGGTTGTGCTTGTTGTGGCTTCACAAATGCTTTGCTGCATACCTCGGTTGTAATGAGTGGTTATTTCAGTCAACGTTGCTCTTCTATCAGCTTGAATCAGTCGGCCAATTCTCCTCTGACCTCTAGCATCCACAAGGCATTTTTGCCCACAGAACTGCCGCATACTGGATGTTTTTCCCTTTTCACACCATTCTTTGTAAACCCTAGAAATGGTTGTGCATGAAAATCCCAGTAACTGAGTAGATTGTGAAATACTCAGACCGGCCCATCTGGCACCAACAACCATGCCACGCTCAAAATTGCTTAAATCACCTTTCTTTCCCATTCTGACATTCAGTTTGAAGTTCAGGAGATTGTCTTGACCAGGACCACACCCCTAAATGCATTGAAGCAACTGCCATGTGATTGGTTGACTAGATAATTGCATTAATGAGAAATAGAACAGGTGTTCCTAATAATTCTTTAGGTGAGTGTAGCTACTAGAGAGGGGTCGTTGATCCAGGGAGATATTCTGATTGGAGTCGGGAAGGAATTTTTTATTCCCCTAAAGTGAGGAAAATTGGCTTCTACCTCACAGTTTTTTTTTGCCTTCCTCTGGATCAACTTGCAGGATGACAGGCCGAACTGGATTGACAAATGTCTTTTTTCGGCCTTATGTACTATGTTATCTACTATGTTACAAGATCTAATGGAAAATAGAGATACAATTTCAAAATTTTACTTTTTTGGCAGATTTTCCATTTTAATATTTTTTTTTCAGTTACAAAGCAAGGGTTAACAGCCAAACAAAACTCATTATTTATGGCCCTGATTCTGTAGTTTACAGAAACACCCCATATGTGGTTGTAAACTGCTGTATGGGCACACGGCAGGGCGCAGAAGGAAAGGAATGCCATACGGTTTTTGGAAGGCAGATTTTGCTAGACTGTTTTTTTGGACACCATATCCCATTTGAAGCCCCCCTGATGCACCCCTAGAGTAAAAAATCCAAAAAAGTGACCCCATTTTAGAAACTACGGGATAGGGTGGAAGATTTGTTGGTACTAGTTTAGGGTACATATGATTTTTGGTTTATATTACACTTTTTGTGAGACAAGGTAACAAGAAATAGCTTTTTTGGCACCTTTTTTTTTGTTATTTACAACATTCATCTGAAAGGTTAGATCATGTGGTATTTTTATAGAGCAGGTTGTCACGGACGCGGCGATACCTAATATGTATACAATTTTTTTATTTATGTAGGTTTTACACAATGATTTCATTTTTGAAACAAAAAAAAATCATGTTTTAGTGTTTCCATAGTCTGAGAGCCATAGTTTTTTCAGTTTTTGGGCGATTATCCTAGGTAGGGTCTAAATTTTTTGTGGGATGAGATGACGGTTTGATTGGCACTATTTTGGGGTGCATATGACTTTTTTATCGCTTGCTATTACACTTTTTGTGACGTAAGATGACAAAAAATGGCTTTTTTTACACCATTTTTATTTTTTACGGTGGTCATCTGAGAGGTTAGGTCATGTGATATTTTTGTAGAGCCGGTCGATACGGACGTGGCGATACCTAATATGTATACTTTTTTTTTATTTATTTAAGTTTTACACAATGATTTCATTTTTGAAAAAAAATAAATCATGTTTTAGTGTTTCCATAGTCTAAGAGTCATAGTTTTTTCAGTTTTTGGGCGATTGTCTTGGGTAGGGTATGATTTTTGCGTGATGAGATGACGGTTTGATTGGTACTATTTTGGCGTACATGCGACTTTTTTGATCACTTTTATTACCTTTTTTGGGAAGTAAGGTGGGCAAAATTTCAATTTCCTCATAGTTTATATTTTTTTTATTTTTATGTCGTTCACCGTGCGGGGAAAGTAACGTGACCGTTTTATAGATCAGGTCGTTACGGACGCGGCGATACCTAATATGTGTAGTGTATTTTATTTTTTTAATTTTTATTAAGTGATAAATGTGTTTTTTTTTAATCTTAACTTTTTTCACTTTTTTTTACATTTTTTTGACCCAGACCCACTTGGTTCCTGAAGATCCAGTGGGTCTGATGTCTGTATAATACAGTACAGTGCACTATATAGTTTATTATACTGTATTTTACTTGCACTTTGTCTGAACAGATCTATGCCTTTAGCACAGATCTGTTCAGCACCATGGACAGCAGGATGCCTGAGAAGGCGTCCTGTTGCCATGGGAACCTTCCCCGTCTGCCACAACTGAGCAGACGGGGAAGTGGAAGGAGGGGGGCTCCCTGACTGCTAACCCTTTCCATACAGCGGTCCATATGGACCGCGGTATGGAAAGGGTTAAATGGCTGACATCACAGCACAGTTGTCAGCCGTTTATACCAGAGTGTCAGCAATGTGCTGACACTCTGGTATACCCACTGGACACCAATGAATATTCAAGAGGAGGCGGGCGGGGGATCGCGATCGCGATCCCGCCTCCCGCAACGCCCGCTCCGCCTGCAACCCCCCCCGCACCACCCGCCGGCATAAAATCATGAAAAAAACGGGGTGAAAAAAACATAATTTTGGTCATTTTAAAGTTTGATCCCCGCGGTCAGGGACCGCGGGTATCAGAGACTGCAGAAAGCGCTGCAAACCGCAGGTCTGAATTGACGTGCGGTGTGCTGCGATTTGCCGATAGGGGGGTCATATAACCCCCCCCCGGCGTTGTGAGAGGATGCCCGCTAAATGATTTCAGCGGGCATCCTGTTCCGATTAACCCCCGCAGCGCCGCAATCTCGTTTTAAACTCATGACGTACCGGTACGTCATGGGTCCTTAAGTACTCGGGAAACATGGCACCTCTCAGTCAGTATTTTGTGGAAGCAGGTGTATTGCAGCCCTCAATCAGTATTTGGTGGAAGAAGGTATATAGCAATTGCAACCGTCAATCAGTATTTTGTGGAAGAAGGTATATGGCACCCCTCTATCAGTATTTGGCGGAAACAGGTATATAGCACCCCTCAATCAGTATTTGGCGGAAAAAAGTATATGGCATTCCTCAATCAGTATTTTGTGGAAGCAAGTGTATCATAGCCCTCAATCAATATTTGGTGGAAGAAGGTATATAGCAATAGCACCCATCAATTAGTATTTTGTGGAAGAAGGTATATAGCACCCATTAATCAGTATTTAGCGTAAATTGGTATATAGCACCCCTCAATCAATATTTGGCGGAAACAGGTATATAGCACCCCTCAATCAGCATTTTGTGGAAGCAGGTGTATTGCAGGCCTCAATCAGTTTTGGGTGGAAGAAGGTATATAGCAATAGAACCCCTCAATCAGTATTTAGTGGAAGAAGTTATATGGCACCCCTCAATCAGTATTTGGCGGAAACAGGTATTTAGCACACCTCAATCAATATTTTGTGGAAACAGGTATATAGCACCCCTCAATCAGGATTTTGTGGAGGAAGGTATATATCACCACTAAATCAGTATTTGGCGGAAACAGGTATATGCCACCACTCAATCAGCATTTTGTGGAAGCAGGTGTATCGCAGCCCTCAATCAGTATTTGGTGGAAGAAGGTATATAGCAATAGCACACGTCAATCAGTATTTTGTAGGAGAAGGTATATGGCACCCCTCAATCAGTATTTGGCGGAAACAGGTACTGTATATGGAACACCTCAGTCAGTATTTTGTGGAAGCATGTGTATCGCAGCCCTCAATCAGTATTTGGTGAAAGAAGGCATATAGAAAGAGCACCCCTCAATCAGTATTTTGTGGAAAAAGGTATATGGCACCCCTCAATCAGTATTTTGCAGAAACATGTATATAGCACCTTTCAGTCAGTATTTGGCGGAAACGGGTACAGTATATAGCTCCCCTCAATCAATATTTGGTGGAAGAAGGCATACAGCAATAGCACCCCTAAATCAGTATTTTGTGGAAGAAGGTATATAGCACCCCTCAATCGGAATTTGGCAGAAACTGGTTTATAGCACCCCTCAATCAGTATTAGGCGGACACAGGTATATGGCCCCCTCAATCAGTATTTTGTGAAGGAAGGTATATAGCACCATTTAATCAGTATTTGGCGAAAACAGGTATTTAGCACCCCTCAATCAATATTTGGTGGAAACAGGTATATAGCAATCCTCAATCCATATTTGGCGGAAACTGGTATATAGCACCCCTCAATCAGTATTTGTAGAAAACAGGTATATAGCTCCCCTCAATCAGGATTTTGTGGAGGAAGGTATATATCACCACTCAATCAGTATTTGGCGGAAACAGTTATATGACACCACTCAATCAGCATTTTGTGGAAGCAGGTGTATCGCAGCCCTCAATCAGTATTTGGTGGAAGAAGCTATATAGCAATAGCACCCCTCAATCAGTATTTGGTGGAAGAATGTATATGGCACCCCTCAATCAGTATTTGGTGAAAACAGGTATATAGCACCCCTCAATCAGTATTTGGCGGAAACAGGTATATGGCACCCCTTAAAGAGGACCTTTCACCGATTCTTACCCTATGAACTAAGTATACATACATGTGGAGCGGCGCCCGGGGATCTCTCTGCACTTACTATTATCCCCGGGCGCCGCTCCGTTCTCCTGCTATGCCCTCCGGTATCTCCGCTCACTAAGTTATAGTAGGCGGAGATACCAGTCCCTAAGTTATGGTAGGCGGAGTCTGCCCTAGCGCTGGCCAATCGCATTGCAGAGCTCACAGCCTGGGAGAAAATAATCTCCCAGGCTGTGAGCTCTGCGCTGCGATTGGCCAGCGCTAGGGCAGACTCCGCCTACCATAACTTAGGGACTGGTATCTCCGCCTACTATAACTTAGTGAGCGGAGATACCGGAGGGCATAGCAGGAGAACGGAGCGGTGCCCGGGGATAATAGTAAGTGCAGTGAGATCCCCGGGCGCCGCTCGACATATCCATATAGTTAGTTCATAGGGTAAGAATCGGTGAAAGGTCCTCTTTAATCAATATTTTGTGGGAGCAGGTGTATCGCAGCCCTCAATCAGTATTTGGTGGAAAAGGGTATATAGCAATAGCACCCGTCAATCAGTATTTTGTGGGAGAAGGTATATGGCACCCCTCAATCAGTATTTGGCGGAAACAGGTATATGGCACCCCTCAATCAGTATTTTGTGGAAGCAGGTGTATCGCAGCCCTCAATCATTATTTGGTGGAAGATGGTATATAGCAATAGCATCCCTCAATCAGTATTTTGTGGAAGAAGGTATATGGCACCACTTTATCAGTATTTGGCAGAAACAGGTATATAGCACCTCTCAGTCAGTATTTGGCGGAAACAGGTATATGGCACCCCTCAATCAGTATTTTGTGGAAGCAGGTGTATCACAGCCCTCAATCAGTATTTTGTGGAAGAAGGTATATGGTACCCCTCAATCAGTATTTGGCGGAATGAGGTATATGGCTCCCCTCAATCAGTATTTTGTGGCAGCAGGTGTATCGCAGCCCTCAATCAGTATTTTGTGGAAGAAGGTATTTGGCACACCCTTCATCAGTATTTGGCAGAATCAGGTATATAGCACCTCTCAGTCAGTATTTTGTGGAAGCAGGTGTATTACAGCCCTCAATCATTATTTGGTGGAAGAAGGTATATAGCAATAGTACTCCTCAATCAGTATTTAGTGGAAGAAGGTATATAGCACCCCTCAATCAGTATTTGGCGGAAACTGGTATATAGCACCCCTCAATCAGTATTTGGCAGAAACAGGTATATAGCACCCCTCAATCAGGATTTTGTGGATGAAGATATATCGCAGCCCTCAAGTTCCTTTTTGGGGGGCAACAGGTATATCACACCCTTGCAATTAGTTACTCCAATAGCATTTGTCCCTCTATCTAGCTGCAGTATCGCACAACTGCTGCACAATACAAATACACTATAAAATTGTTTCTTTGTTAGAAAGTATAAGTATATCAAACCTCCCTATATCACACCTTTCGATAGCACACCTATACCAGTCCTTAAAATGACTTTTGTGGCCCTATTAGCTAGCGTTTGGTGTCCCTAACTGTCCCTACTCCAAAATGTAACCTCTCCCTACACTGGCAAAACACATAATGTAAAATGTCTGCCAGATCAGGTTCTGTTATAGGGTTGGGGGTGTGTCCATGTGCTAAAACGTCTGTGTGTGGCGTGTGTGAATATTGCCATATGTTCGGCAAATCGCAAATGAGCAAAGTTCGCCGCAAAATGACTGCCATTCATTTCAGTGAGAGATTCATTGTGGATGCCTCTCCAAGATCGGACATGCTGCTTTTTTTTACCCAAGTGGAAAAATAAGCCAAGTGCTGCTTTCCATAAAAATGATTGGGAGGCTGTTCGGAGCTGTTTTTCGGCACTGATTCCACATGGTAAACACACCAAAATGAGAGGCCAAAGAACTCTTTGCCCTTTACACTGCCCAATGTTCAGGCAGATTATCGTTAATGAGCATTCATACTAACGCTTATTAGCAATACTGTGCCTATGTAAGGGCTGTTTCACACGAGCGAGTCCATTGTGGGATTCACGCTCTGTGTGTGAGTGTGATCCTCCGCTCTGGACTTGCAGGAGCTCACGGCATTATCATGATTTATTATGCTATGTGTCTCTGCATGGCCTTTTTTCCACAGAATCCTAGTGACATAAAGCTGTCAGTATGATTCTGTAGAAATAAGGTCAAGCAGAGGTACATAGCATTATAAATCATGATAATGCCCTGCGCTCCTGCAAGTCCAGAGCAGAGGATCACACTCACACATGGAGCGTGATTCCCGCAATGGACTCGCTCGTGTGAAACAGTCCTAAGGGTCCTAAGGGTGCCGCCGATTATACAATGATCAAGTGAAACACTCATTCATTGGGTAGTAGGATCATTGGGGTGGTCACCTAAATCATTGTTTGTTGGTAGCAGATTGTGCCATCTAAACACATTCTGATGCTGGCAAACAATGATTCTGTATGAGGATGAGCGATGGCTTTAGCGATACCTCCTCCCCATACTATTGAGGAGATCTCTGCATGTAATACCAGCTGTCTCCTTCACTGACGAGCAGCCAATTGCTTTAGCGCTTGCTACATCAGGCCATGTTTAGGTGACTTTAGGTTGAGACCACTGACATGGTTACTGCTGTATGTTTACCTGCTTCTTTGTATCTTTCGCTGTCTTGCATGTTTGTTTTGTATCTTGTTATACTTCCTTACCTACAGTAAATAACTATATCTATTCACTTAGAAGTTGTGTGTATGAGCCTATTTATTCTTGCAATCATTGAGACTACTGCAACAAAAATTTTGATTCACTTTTGAAGGTACAGAAAGCTGATATGGGTGACACCTTGTAATTTGCCGTTGATTTAGGCTTGCTAAAAATAAGTGTACTTATTCAGTCCACCACCAGGATGCTTAAAAAAGTATGCTTATTAAATCCCTGAGCGGGGTAAAAATATTAAATTATAATACTAATTGAATCTAAAGTTTTCATTGTCATTAAGTTCAGTATGTTCGGGGCGTGGCCTGGAGAACATAGAGTAAGGACGCTTGTTGATCGAGCTCCCCTACCATCCTTTACAGCTTGCGCAGAGTGGAACAGAGACTCACGATACCTCAAGTAGGTCTGCGGGCATGACCTTGTCTTTGGGCCACATCATTTTCAGTTCCCTCCCTGTGTCGGAGACTCCGGTGAGCCACGTCCAGTCTCCCTGCAGGAGAGCGGGCGGCCATCTTCCCCGCCGAAAGTGGAGTGGTGGCGCGGGCTTCCACCCTCTTGGGGCACTTCCCCCTCGCAACACTGAACCTCTGGAAATCCACCGGAGAGTGCATCGGGACACCGAGGCAGGATGAAGCCTGGGCGGCGGCAGCAGCATAAATTACACCGGAATTCAGGGACAACTGGTACCATCTTGCCCGCATACGGTTCGCCACAAGGTGATAGGGAAGCGAGCGCGGGCTGAAGCCGTGGGGATCCCCAGAGTCATCTATCCCCAGAGCTGGTAACAGGCAATATCCAGGGACCCAGCGATTTATTTTGTGGCGGTACCACAGGGCCTAGTGGGGCTGAAGTGTCTGGTCCCTTCTTTTACACAAGCATCTGGTGGAGCCATTTTCTTTCCCGGTCCCTGTAACCCAGCACCTCGCAGGAAACCAGGCTTTATTAAGGGATTCTACCTCTTGTTTTCCTGACACTCTCACAGTCATTGTATCCCCTGTTGGGAACAGCTTCAATGTATAGAGTAACCGAATTCCACATATGGGCCGCAAAACTGCGTCTTGTACGGGCCCTGCATCGCCGAAAGGTCTGGTTGATACTATGAGTCAAACTGACCTAGACCCAGAACAAGGAGCGCATATGGACACTGTACCGCCAACGGACAAGATAATGTCTGCTATAGCATAATGATATCAACTGTCTACTTTGACATAGACAAAATGAGAGATCGTAAAAAAGAAGTCGAGCGTCGCCTGGGTGAGGTAGAAGATTCAGCATCAGCTACCACCGAGACTACTAGACAGTTGCAACAGCAGGTGAAAATATTGCAGGCCAGAGTGGAAGATGCGGAAAACCGCAATAGGAGAAACAACGTCAGAATCCTGGGCCTTCCTGAGGGAGCGGAGGGTACCACTCCAGAGATATATGCGGAGCAGTTCATTCACACTCTCCTGTCGCCCACTGAGTTATCGTCAAAATCCTACTAGATCCCTTCCTCCAGGCTCGGCTCCCAGACACTTCATTATGAAAATTTGAAATTACAGAGATAGAGATGCTATTCTGGCTGCAGCCAGGAAGAAGAAAGACATTCAATACGAAAATACAAATCCTTCTACCCTGACTTCACAACTGAAGTACAGAAACAACGCAGACAATTTGCTCGCCTTTGTGAACTGGGGATCAAATATGCAATGCTATATCCATCCAAGCTGAGCATAATAGACGGTAATAGAGCCCGGTTCTTCCCAACTCCAGAGGAGGCGTCTGACTGGATTGAGCGTCGCCATCCGAGATGAAGAAGACCAAGCGTTTTTCCAAATAGCTGTCTCAAGTGGACTCTCCCCAGACCTAGAGGTTTGAGGAAAAGATAGTGCCCCAATGGGGGCGCCTGTTTCACTGAAATAGTGATGTTAATTTCTGTTAGAAGTAGGATGATTTAGATCTAATGTGCAGTATAATTTGGATAGGGGTTAAGCTCTGCCACTGATTAGATTAGAGATCTGCTGTTTTGCAGGGTGATGTTCGTTAACCCTTTGTTTTCTAGTTAGCTTGTTAGGCTGACTACTCTCTAGGTATCCATAAAGGCTACTATACAGGTTAAGGGAATATAAGCTCAGATGAGTTGGGGATGTTTGGGCAGAGTGGGGACGGGATACAAAGGTTTTGGTTTGTTACATTGGGGAATGTGTGTGTGTGTGTGTGTGTGTGTGCTTGGGGCAGCGACTTCGATAGTTTCAGGGTGTGAAAGTACTTATCTGCCGGTTACCTATGGCGGTGTGTAAGCTAATTTCCTGGACTGTCCGGGGGTTGAACGACAAGGTGAAGAGATCCTCCTTAGTGTTTAACTATATTAAGAAATATAATCCGGATGTTCTTATTTTCCAGGAGACTCATCTCCGGGGCCAAAAAGTACTACTGATTAAAAGACCATGGGTGGGACATGTTTACCATGTGACCTATTCCAACTACGCAAGGGGGGTGTCCATACTGGTCAGTAAAGTGCTTCCATTTCAGCTGATCTCTGTGCACATCGATCCCTCAGGAAGGTATGTTTTGTTACAAGCTACCATTAGAGCATGTGAGGTCTTCAATGCAGGGATATATGTTCCCCCACCATTTGACAGAGGGCTTCTAGATCAAATTATGGCTCGGGTAGCAGTGCTTCCTGCGGCCCCTTTGTTTCTGCAAGGAGACTTCAACGCAGTATTAGATATGCAACTTGATAGACTCCATCCATCTCCTAGGCATAATTTAGGACTATTACACTGGGCGCAGGCGCATCATCTGACGGAGGTATGGAGAAGTCTATATCTTAACAATAGACAATACTCCTGTCACTCCCCTGTTGTCCACTCATTGTCACGCATAGACTTAGCATTTGCCAATCAGGTGGGACTCACATGGGTAAAGGCAGCTGAGTACCTGCCCCGAGGTATATCGGACCATGCCCCTCTTCAGATTGTCCTTTCTTTACCACTAAACCGCCCACGCTCCAATTGGCGCCTAAACTCTATGTGGCTGAAGGTGCTCCCAGTGGAGGAGAAATGTTGGGAGGAAATAGTGAAATTCTGGGAATTCAATGAGGGCTCCTCTAATCCGTTGGTAGAATGGGATGCGTGTAAGGCAGTTATAAGAGGAGTATTGGTAGCAGAGATATCAGGTCATAGAGCTGAGCTAATTGTCAAGCATGGGAGGCTGGAAGAGGCATTGGCAAAGACAGAGAAGGCTTTTACGACAGATCCCACACTGGAGCACGAGGCAGAATGTCTCTCGCCTCAAAGAATATATACCCTGCACTTGACGGATTACACGCAGAAACGTATTTTAACGCACAAACAATCAATTTTTGCAGATGGACATAAGGAGGGTAAAGCCTTGGCCTATTTAGCAAAGACGGAGACCTTGCAGACAGTAGTGACAATTATCAGTACGGATAGTGGTTAGACAGTCACTACTCCGGAGGCAGTATGCAAGCAATTTGTTAGTTACTACACCACCTTATATGCCTCTAAAATGATGAGACCAGTAGAGGATCTGAGAGATTTCCTTGGGAATACTCACATACCCTCTTTAGCTCCATCAGAGGCAGATCTTGGACGCTCCCATTGACCCTATAGAAATCCAAACTGCCATTCTGTCTATGGCAAAAGGGAAAAGCCCTGGCCCGGATGGCTTTCCAGTGGAGTGGTATAATTTTCAGATTGAGGCAGTGAGCCAAAGACTTAGCAAGCTCTTTGCATATGCTTTAGAACGTGGCTCGCTGCCAGCACCTTTCCACGAGGCTACGATTCTAGTAATCCACAAAGCTGGGAAGCCCCCGGACAAATGTAGCTCATATTGATCAATCTCAATGATAAATTCAGACGCTAAACTCTTAGCTAAAGTTTTGGCGATTCGGTTATCGTTTGTTATACTATCTGTCGTTGGCATTGATCAGTCAGGTTTTATGCCAGGGAAAACCACTGCCATAAACTTAAGACGTCTAGTCACTAATTTACAAATTACCCATGACAATGCGGGTGGCAGAGCAATTGCCTCACTTGACAACGAGAAGGCTTTTGACTCGGTAGAATGGAGCTTCATGTGGGAAGTTTTAAAGAAAATGGGAGTACCCCGGAATTTCCTCAAATGGTTGCACCTCCTTATGTGCAGCCGATAGCCCGGGTGAAAGTTAATGGATACCTGTCCAAACCATTCTCGTTGGGAAGGGGCACCCGGCATGGTTGCCCATTGTCACCTCTCCTCTTTGCCATGGTGATGGAACCACTGGCGGCACATATATCGGGTAGTAGGATAATACAAGGATGGTATATAGTGGGCCTGACTAAAAAGAATTCGCTATACGCGGACGACATGTTAATTTATTTGGGAGACGTAGGACCTTCATTGGAAGCTTTATTAGATGTGGTAAATGAATATAGCTCATACTCAGGGTTAAGGGTGAATTGGGCTAAATCGGCTTTATACAGTACCTATTGGACAATGTTCCAACTCAATCTATATCCCTGCATTTGTCCCTGCAGGTAGGGGATAAAATTACGTACTTGGCAATAGTCATTGTAATGGATCTCCTGGCACCCCGACCGGGTACCTCCATTGATAGACGCTCCTAGTGCTTCCCGAGGACTCCAAGCACTCCGCTCTACACCAAAATCACCACAGGAACCAGGAACAGGAACAGCTCTTACAAGAGTTAATAGTATAGCCAGGGGAGTATAGCAAATCTTCAGCGTATAGCAATCCCCAGTGTCGATCAGTTACCCAAACACCAGCCTCAACATGATGAAGGGTAAAACAGAACTCTTTATTGAACACACAGCATTGACTTATATACACATGACATACTGAGGACATGACATAGCCGCCAATCCTGTACAGTTTAAACACAAAACTAACCCTATTCAACAAACACAATGGCATTGTCTGTGACGCAATTAACAAACACACTGGCATTGTCTTTGACGCAATAAACAATTAACATGCAAACAGATATCTTCACCCCCTCCATAATGAATGAATAGGGGACGAGGAGACACATGTGATGGGATTATCTCCTGAGTGTATCATAGGAGTCGGCTGCTATTATAATCAACTATCTTAATCCCATCACTAACACAATTAGTGGGAGTCTCAGTGCAGAGTTAACCCTTTTTGTGTTGCTGAATCCACACCATTCCTTTTTAATGGGCCATAGCAAATATGTGGCATATAAATTACACACATAAATCAGGGTTCATAGTTCCTTGTAACCCCAAAAGGTCTGAGGGGGTCTCCATTGTTCTCGGTCCATAGTCTGTAGGAAGGAGGCTAGCCCTCAGGCTCCTCCAGCAGCCCCAGTGACTGTTCAGTCAGTCACAGTCATCCACAAAGACGTTACTCAGTTTTCTGCTTTTAATGTGATGCCAGTGGTTAATTATATCTCGCAAAAGCTTAAAGCCTGGGAGCATCTACCCCTATCCTTGATAGGGCGTATCAATATTATCAAAATTGTTATTTTGCCTAAACTCCTCTATAGGGCAACCCCCCTGATTCTGATGAAAACTTTGTGTGGAATGGGTCGGTACCCCGCATTGCTAGGGAAACACTTAGGGCCCCGTATGTCAGGGGTGGCTTGGCTTTCCCGGAAATGTACCTATATTACATAGCCACACAATTTAAATTATGCCTCCTGGTGGATTAAGGCAGATATGAGAAATCTGGCTGTGCTTTTGGATGCATCCTTGATAGGATATTGTGAGGCTAAGACAAATTTAGTTTATAGGCCGGGTAAATATCAGGTAAAGCATCTTACAATTCTTATGGTGGGGGTGATTAATGCATGGAATACTTTTGTTAGGGTAAGGGACGATGAAGCGCAGAATGCGACTTGGTCTCCTGTTATACCTCTATGGAGGAACCCTGTGTTACCGGAGCTAAATGGTCTGCCAGATTTTGAATTCTGGCCGTGGAGAGGCATTAAATATCTTAATTGTATGACGGTTTTTTTTTTAAAACCTTTACTGCCCTACAGGCTGATTATAATCTACCACGAACATCCCTCTTTAGGTTCTTCCAACTGAGGCATGCTTGTGGGTCCCAATTTGGGCCAGGCCCTCTGCGGCTAGAACATGGGGAGGCGGAAAAAATTGCCAGACGGGTGGATCATAGTAAAATGGTTTCCTCCTTCTACGGGACGTTTGTATCCTATCAGCCCTCACCTATGACAAAAGCCTTTCTCAAATGGAAAGCAGATATTCCGGCGTTAGACTCGTATCATGAGAGGGAGATGGCCTCCACGTGGAGGTCGGTGGTGATTTGTGCACAGGATCAGCTGATTCAGGCCAAATGGCTACACAGAGTATACTTTACCCTGTTGCGGTTGGCTCGTATGCACAGGCTTTCATCGGACATCTGCACTAGGTGTGGTACTGGGAGAGGGACTTTGATACACATGATCTGGGAATGCCCGGTTATTGCGGACTTCTGGGAAGAGGTATACAAATATCTTAACTCTAGGTTGGGTTTTCCGGCGGTTGTGGCCCCGGAGATCAGTCTATTAGGCCTTGTTAATGACGTTATTCCAACTAAATACACGAGAATCTTGCATAGGCTATTATTGTTTTATGCTAAGAAGTCTCTCCTACTCAATTGGAAACCTCCGAAGATGCCTTCTTTAGCTCACTGGATCCTGCTCATTAATGCAACATTACCCTTATACAAATTGACCTTTGAAGCGAGGGGTGCGTCAGAGAGGTTCGACAAGATTTGGGGTGTCTGGTTGAGTGCCAACTTGTTATCCACACAATCCATAGAAATCAGCCCTGATTCCTGTAGGTCGCTGCCTGGGTAAATGTTAGTGTGAGTGGTGGTCAGTCTGAGAGGAAGATCGTTGACATTTGGGATTTATTGAAGCTATGAAACAAATACGAAATGTCTGCATTTGGGGAAATATGATAATAACATACAAACTCTCTTCTATGACTGTCGGGCATGAGAGTAGAGGTTGGGTGTTTCTTGTTTGAAGCTCCCTGCGGGAGGTGTTTTCCTCCACTTTGTGGGGTTTATTCTCTGTAACTTTTTGAAAAATGAAACTTATAAAAAGAAAAAAAAGTTCAGTATGTTCAGATTAGCCATATACATGCATATACACTCACCTAAAGAATTATTAGGAACAGCATACTAATACGGTGTTGGACCCCCTTTTGCCTTCAGAACTGCCTTAATTCTACATGGCATTGATTCAACAAGGTGCTGATAGCATTCTTTAGAAATGTTGGCCCATATTGATAGGATAGCATCTTGCAGTTGATGGAGATTTGAGGGATGCACATCCAGGGCACGAAGCTCCCGTTCCACCACATCCCAAAGATGCTCTATTTGGTTGAGATCTGGTGACTGTGGGGGCCATTTTAGTACAGTGAACTCATTTTCATGTTCAAGAAACCAATTTGAAATGATTCGAGCTTTGTGACATGGTGCATTATCCTGCTGGAAGTAGCCATCAGAGGATGGATACATGTTCTCATTCTGTTTACGCCAAATTCGGACTCTACCATTTGAATGTCTCAACAGAAATTGAGACTCATCAGACCAGGCAACATTTTTCCAGTCTTCAACAGTCCAATTTTGGTGAGCTCGTGCAAATTGTAGCCTCTTTTTGCTATTTGTAGTGGAGATGAGTGGTACCCGGTGGGGTCTTCTGCTGTTGTAGCCCATCCGCCTCAAGGTTGTGCGTGTTGTGGCTTCACAAATGCTTTGCTGCATTCCTTGGTTGTAACGAGTGGTTATTTCAGTCAACGTTGCTCTTCTATCAGCTTGAATCAGTCGGCCCATTCTCCTCTGACCTCTAGCATCCACAAGGCATTTTTGCCCACAGGACTGCCGCATACTGGATGTTTTTCCCTTTTCACACCATTCTTTGTAAACCCTAGAAATGGTTGTGCGTGAAAATCCCAGTAACTGAGCAGATTGTGAAATACTCAGACCGGCCCGTCTGGCACCAACAACCATGCCATGCTCAAAATTGCTTAAATCACCTTTCTTTCCCATTCTGACATTCAGTTTGGAGTTCAGGAGATTGTCTTGACCAGGACCACACCCCTAAATGCATTGAAGCAACTGCCATGCGATTGGTTGACTAGATAATTGCATTAATGAGAAATAGAACAGGTGTTCCTAATAATTCTTTAGGTGAGTGTATGTAGTTTAAATCAGTCATCTAAAACTGAACATGAATTGTACCAGGCTCTCTGTTTTGTGTCCCAAGTAGCAATAGATATTCAATCTGTTGTGTAGGCACAGATCATGGCCCGACTGGGACAGAAATTCATCCCTAGAATTTGAATGCACAAAGGCCCACCCCAAGATAAAAGCTTCACACACAGTTGAGGTTGGCACCATCTCAGTAGGAGAATGTTTTCATGGGAATATTTCTTAGCTATTTGTGCAGTTCTGGTTATCTTTCTAGTACATGCTAATTGCTAGTTATATTCACATGCTATTTATTTTACATAATATATGTGGCCTGTTCACACAGGGCAATGACTGGAAACAAGTGTTAATGACATAGATAGATAATAGATAGCAGATAGATAGATAGATAGATACTGGATAGATAGATTAGATATATTCACATGCTATTTATTTTACATGATATATGTGGCATGTTCATACAGGGCAATGACTGGGAACACGTGTTAATGACATATGTAGGAAAAAGATAGATAGATAGATAGATACTGTAGATAACCAGAAATGCACAAATAGCTAAGAAAATATAGCTTTCCATCAGTGACAGAGTGACGTCATAGGCTGTGCCAGTGCAACAGCTGGCAGCAGACGGTTAAAGGGACTGCCACTATTCCTGGCAGGCTTTCCTGTTTGTCCACAACTGTATCTGCTTGCTGAGAACATAGATACAGTAGCCAGACCTATAAAGGGAAGCATACTTACCTGCTACCACCGCTGGCTTCCAGCTCGTTTACTTCCTGTTGTCTGCTGCTTTGTCTGGGTTTCTTGCTGCCAACCTCCGCTTTGACACCGCTGCAGTCAATGACCGGCTTCAGCGGTTACCTGCCCCCCCTGGAATCACGTGACCAACTGACATGGCACAAGGGGGACAGGTGACCTCTGTGGCCAGTCATTGGCTGCAGCAGTGTCAAAGCAGAAGTTGACAGCAGGATCCCCAAGCGAGGCATCCAAGGCTATGGAGTGAAGGAGTCAGGAAGGAGTCAGTAGAGGGGATAAGCAGGTAGATAAGCAGTCTGGGAGCAGTTTGCAAAAAAAAAATAAAAAAAATTTGGCCAACCCCTTTAAATTTAACTAGCATTTTAGGGTGTAATAAGTTCTAATTTAATAAGATTATCATACAAACAGCATTTATCACATATCCACAGGAAAGGATAAATATTTTGGATAGCTGGGTGTCCAACCACCATTACCCTATCCATCCCAAAAATGGATGTTCCGAAGTGCCTTGTCTGAATGGTCCACTTCTATGGGAAACAAAATGTAAGTACTTCTGTAATGAGGACACTGGGTTTAGCTGTGTTATAAGGGAAATATATGGCCATATTTATTTTGGCACCGTGCAGTGATGTACCTACCGCGGAGACAGACCACGCAACTTCTTCTTCTGTTCCTGACCTGAAAACGCTGTATTTTCATGCAGCTGCCAGTAAGGGGAGATCAGTGCAAAGAGACGCTTTTGTAATGACCCAGAGTGGGCATTACCACCTCCTTTGTACCCCCACTATCTTGGTTGGTGCATCCTGTGTAATCATTGATATTTAATGTCATTTCCTGCAATGTGTATATTCATTTCCTTGCAAATGTTATGTTAATATGTAATATACCTATTCTACCAGCAGGTGGCAGCAAATTTGAGCAGAGATAGTTTCTCTGGAGAGGAACCTTCTGGTTCTCTTCCAGCCCTCTCTAGAGAGGAAGGAGTTTTAGTTAGTCAGAGGAGCAGTCTAGTCCACCCTCCTTAGGGAGAGGTTGTGTATCGGATAGCAAAGCACTGCCTTCTCTGCTAGGCCTGCAGGCCTTGCCTGCAATATCTACATGGTTGCTTATCCCCTCCTGGGCTTGCATTGCGTTCATCCAAGCTGAAGCTAGAGCTTGAGTTACTCCAAAGCCAAGACAAGAAGTTCCTAGGATTAAAGTAAGAGACAGACTACATACAGCTAAACTAAGTTCCAGAAGAAGAGGAAGAGTTCCTATTTACTCCAGCTAGCATAGCAGAGCTGATATTGTTGCAGAGAAGTATTTGCTTGCCAGCTTAAGCCAATACCTGCTCATGACCAAGATACCATTTGAAAATTGTTTGGATTACCGTTTATGACAAGTAAAGTTGTGTTTAATGCTACTACAAGTCTGGACTTCATTTATTCTACCTACTCATCACCCAAGTTCAAAAACCCGCTTTTTGCACTTGCTTCGGACTACACCATGTCTGGGATCCAAAGATATCCAGGTAGGAACACCGTGACACATGTATACAACATCTACAGAGATTGTTGGCCACTCTAAACCACTCTGGAAATCCTACCCTGGGTACCAACATTACCATCTACAAACGGGACTCCATGTCCTTGTTGCTTAACTGCAACTGGCACATTTATCATTATATTTATACCAATTGATGTATTTAGTGGGCACTAACCTTCTAGGAACCATATGGTATTGTGGGGGTCAGTATAAATAGTGGTCAGTTTACAATATCTAGATACTATGACATCATGCACACTATTCTTCATAACGCTATAGGAAACTAACTCCACAATGTATGGTACTGCAACAAAATGTATTGGACACTATACTAAAAGCACATAAAGCAGCTGTCAACAATCTGTCTACTTTATACTTTTACAGGCAAGTACAGGTCAAGAACATAGTCTATTTTCCTCTCTCTTACTGATTGTAGAAAGAGCGAAGTATACAATTTACATGACAATGTATTTGCAATACTGAATTGGGTCACTTGAATTAATTGTAATTTATGTTAATAAAGCCTCAGATTTGCAAAGAATAAACATTATTTGTATCATTAGCTAGCAGCTAACATTCTTGAAAAAGTAAGCGGGCATGCTGTCCTAACAGGGAATGCTTTTACTGGACCATTATGTTCTCTCACTGTCCTTTTCTATCATAATAAATATAATGGTAAAGAAAAGAAACTATTATCGGATATGAAAAAAGGGGAATTGAAAGGGGCACTCTCTACATAAGGGAACACATGTGAAGATATCGATTCACCCAGATAAATAATACTATGGTTTTAATATATATTAGCGCAGTATTACTAAATGACTCTAAAATACACTTATCATAAATTATGTACACTAAAGGAAAAAATGAAATAAAACCACTAGCAGTGGGAGCAGTCCTTTCAAGAATGGTCCAATAAATCTGTCGGCTCCTATAGAGCATACATTTCAATACAGTTCCACAGTGTACAATCCAATATTGTTTGTTCCAGTGGGGGTATAACGTGCAATGATTGTAAAGTGCAATATGGATTCAGTCCAGACACTCTGTGTGACACAGTTCAAGAATACACTTTGTTGCAGTAGTCAACTTAAGTAAGGTAAACAGTCCGGCTATTGGAAAATGTAGCGAGTGATACAGCTCAATTTCACAGCTGGTTGGATCACGGCTGCATATAAATCGTCACAGGGTTTCACCAACCTGGCGGCCGTATGGTATGCTGTTTCTCCGGACCCCACCTATGAAACAAGTAGCGCGTCTCTTAACAGTCTCCCGATGTGGAGCGTTCTTCGCTGTTGTGCACCTCACCATTCACGCGGCGTCCCACGTGGTGTTACGGGCATCAGCAAGGCGTCTCACGTGAACCGGCAGGGGAGTTGGTTACCAATATGCTGGTAGCGCTAATAGTGGTCAGGGTCCTAATATCCGGATTTCACTGTAGACATTCACAAGCAGGCCTGTCGTTTTATATTATTCATCACAGTCTCTGTGTATGCATTGATGGAATAACTCACTAGATGGGACCAGACGTGTTTTGGGGACAACCCCCTTCTTCAGAGGATATCAGTAGTGAGCATTGATTCGGTTTCTTTATAGGCTGTTACCTGTCAATCAACCTTATTAGTAATTCACATCCAAAATCCGGACTTGAACCCTTGAGAGTATACTTGCATATATCAAATCCCTTCACAATAAATCTCGTACATGAAGGGTATTGCATAAAATACTATATGGACAATCATGTGAACATTAAATATTGGTATTAAAATGTGCAGCACCTGAAACTACGGATACTGGAAACCTGTGCTAGCATTTCTCCTGCGGTGTTGCTATCAGTGTGTGAAGAGTGGGAGAAGAGGGTTGCATTGACAATCCAACACAATGGGCAGCACATTGAACACATTTTGTAAGTGGTCAGAAACTTGTAAATAACTCATGAAAGAATAAAGTTACGTTAAAACCAAGCACACCATTGCTTTTCGTATGAAATTCCCAATAAGTTTGATGTGTCACATGACCCTCTTCCTATTGAAAAAACAAAAGTTGGATTCAAAATGGCCAACTTCAAAATGGCCGCCATGGTCACCACCCATCTTGAAAAGTTTCCCCCCTCACATATACTAATGTGCCACAAACAGGAAGTTAATATCACCAACCATTCCCATTTTATTAAGGTGTATCCATATAAATGGCCCACCCTGTACACGCTCAGACAAGACACTGGCGGCGGGGCAGGCCAGCACCTCCAAAGCATATAGCACCAGTTCGTGCCACGTGTCCAGCTTGAAGACCCAGTAGTTGTAAGGCACTGAGGGATCATTGAGGACGCTGACACGGTCTTCTATGTACTCCTTTACCATCTTCCAAAATATTTCTCTCCTTGTGGCAGTAGGCTGCACATCAGGGTGAGTGTGCTGGTGGGGTGTCATAAAACTGTCCCAGGCTTTGGAGAGTGTTGCCCTGCCTCTGTTGGAACTGCTGTGTGTTCCCCTTGTCTCCCTTCCTTGGTTGGCCAAGGAAGTAAAGGACTCTGCCGCCAGCGTTGTCAGATGGAAAATTGTTGAGCAATTTTTCAACAAGGATCTTCTGGTATTGCACCATTTTGCTCGTACTCTCCACCAGAGGAATGCGAGATGAGAAGTTATCTTTGTAGCGGGGGTTGAGAAGGGTGAACAACCAGCAATCCGTGTTGTTTAAAATGCGTATAACGCGCGGGTCGCGGGAAAGGCAGTCTAACATGAAGACAGCCATGCGTGCCAGAGTACCAACAGGCGAGACTTCGCTGTCATCATCAGGAGGATCATTCCCAATCTCCTCATCCTCTTCCTCCTCTTCTGCCCACCCACGCAGAATAAATGAAATTAAACTTCCATGGCTACTACCCTCTGTAGCTGAGGCAACCATCTCCTGCTCCTCCTCCTCTTCAGCCTCCAATTCGCGCTGAGAAGACGAACTGAGGGTGGTCTGGCTATCATCAACCTGTGTAATGTCTTCCCCCATTTCCACCTCTTCCACATGCAAAGTGTCATCCTTAATTGTGAGCAGTGAGCGTTTGAGAAGACACAGTAGTGGTATGGTGACGCTGATAATTGGGTTATCGCCCCTCACCATCTGTGTTGATTGCTCAAAGTTGCGTAAAACCTCATAAAACCTCAGAGGTCAGACATCCATGCCCACTCCTCGCTTGTGAATAGCGGAAGCTGACTGGAAAGGCGACGACCATGTTGCAGCTGGTATTCTACTACTGCCCACTGCTGCTCACAAAGCCTGGCCAACATGTGGAACGTGGAGTTCCAGGGCATGCTCACGTCGCACAACAGCCGGTGAGCTGGCAATTTCAATCGCTGCTGCAGCGTTGACAGACCGGCTGAAGCTGTCGGTGAATTGCGGAAATGTGCACACATGTGGCGCACCTTCACCAGAAGCTCAGGCAAATTGGGGTATTTTTTTAGAAACCGCTGAACCACAAGGTTGAATACGTGGGCAAGGCATGGGATGTGTCTGAGCTTGCCGAGCTCCAAAGCCACCACCAAGTTGCAGCCATTATCAGACACAACCATGCCTGGTTCTAGGTTGAGTGGCGAGGGCCAAAGCTCAGTCTGGTCTCTTATCCTCTGCCACAGCTCTGTGGTGGTGTGTTGTTTGTCACCTAGGCAGATAGGCTTCAGCTTGGCCTGTTGCCGCTTCCCCACTGCAGTGCTATTACCGACTGATGACTGACTGGTGCTGGAGGAGGAGTCGGAGGAGGAAAAGTGGGGGTTGGAGCCACTAACATAGGTGGTGGCGGAAACCCTGATGGAATTGGGGCCCACAATCCTTGGCGTCGGTAGCACCTGTGCCATCCCAGGGTACGAGTCGCTCCCTGCCTCCACAACATTAACCCAGTGTGCGGTCAGGGAAATGTAGCATCCCTGGTTGAAAGCACTTGTCCATGTGTCCGTGGTTAAGTGAACCTTCCAAGTAACTGCGTTGGTCAGGGCACGTGTGATGTTAAGGGACACATGTTGGTGTAAGGCTGGCACGGCACACATTGAAAAATAGTGGCGGCTGGGGACTGCGTAACAAGGGGCAGGCCAACGACATCAGGCTGCGGAAGGCCTCAGTGTCCACAAGCCTAAAAGGCAACATTTCCAGGGCCAGTAATTTGGAAAACTGCGCATTTAGTGCTTTGGCCTGTGGGTGGCTGGCTGGGTCTTTGCTCTTGCGTTCAAAAGGAAAAAGGAAAATAGATTTCACTTATATTTTTACTATCTCTTGTACTGACACACACACGCTGTTGCAGCGCAGATGTGACAATTCACTGCAGGGACTGTTTATAGGAATAATATGGATACATTATGGAAAAAATACTGTATTTGTTGTCACTAATATTTTTCCCAATATCTGGGCCTGACACACAGACGCTATTGCAGCACAGATGTGACAATTCACTGCAGGGACCGTTTATAGTAAAAATGTGGATAAATTATGGAAAAAATATAATTGTTTTCAATTATATTCTTCCTACCTCTGCCCCTGACACATAGAAGGTATTGCTGAACAGATGTCACAAGTCTCTGCAGACACCCTCTATAGAAAAAGAATCGCAAAGTATGGCATAAAAAATCGAAGACTACTTTGAAAGATTAAATTGATTCCACCACACACAATAAAATGACTTTTGGGTCTTTGAAATGTTTTAAAATTGAATAAATTGCGATCACAAACTCCCTACACTCTCTGTCCCTTCCTAAGCGCAGCTCTCGCTGACTCGCAATGAGCTGAACCCACGTCATCGGGTGCTATATAGCACCTGATGGCGCGTTTCGGCCAGCCAATCACTGTAATGCCAGTAGCCAACATGGCTACTGGCAATACAATGATGGCAGTACTTACCTGCATGTTTATTGGCTGCTTAGCAGCCGCGAAACGTGTGGGAAGGAGACTCGAGCATGGCGCTCGAGCACATGCCGTACTCGGCCGAGTACCGCCATGTGCCGAGCATAGTGATGCTTGAGCCGAACAGGTATTTGGCCGAGCATGCTCGCTCAACACTAACTTAGAATATATAAGAAGCTACAAATATTTGCTACCAATTTAGTTTGTGTGAAAAATGACATAACTATTATATTAATATATCCATACCAGAGTATCAATAATACCAACAAACAGAAGAGAAAAGCGGAAAGAAAAACAATACACTAATGTTTTTTGGTGTTTTATTATTTAAGAGATTTTTGAGAAAAGATAACACAGAGGGATAAAAAACACACTATCCTTCTCTGTGTTAATTTTTAAAAGAATATAATAAAAAGGTAATTTTTAACAAAAAGAAAGAAAAGGAATAATTAGGCCTAAACAGAATTAATATAGCCTTCGGCTATTGTGTGTACTTTAAAAAATATTCAGGGCCCAAAAGGGGTCATTTTGTCTATAACATCCCAAATAATGTCACTAAATATTACCAAGCATGCAAACACACACATACATACAGGGGTGCACAAATGAAGCATACTTACTAGATGCAGGTGCACACATATGTTTACTTACCTCATACAACCGCATACATGCATTGGCTAGACCCATCTTAAACCTTAAAGGGACTCTGTCACCAGAAAATTCACAACAATGCCTTGTAGGGCTAGATCAACTGAATATAAGGATACATTTCACTTAGAGATCTGTTGCTTCATTCTGGAGAAAGTTTACTTTTAATCTACAGTATATGCAGGTAAGGGTGGGTTCACATCAGCGTTATCGATTCCGTTATGGCTTACCGTTATAACATGGTTATAACGTAAAATAACGGAATCCATAAGACGGAAGTCAAAACGGAAGCCTTTAAAAGGCTTTCTGTTTTGCTTTCCGTCATAATAGAAGTTTATGGGAATCATAACAGATCCGTCCCATTTCCGTTATGCAGAACGGACAAAAAAGTCCTGTCGACAGGACTTTGTTTTCCGTCTTGCATAACGGGAACCAGACGGATCCGTTATGATTGCAAATAGACTTCTATTATGACGGATCAAAACGGAATGCCTCTTAAAGGCTTCCGTTTTGACTTCTGTCTTATGGATTCCGTTATAACCATGTTATAACGGAGAGCCATAACGAAATCCATATCGCTGATGTGAACCCACCCTTAGGGGTTAAGTGCACCAAGGGCGGGCCCAGGCCCCTCCGTGCATCCTTGCTCCGGCTGCTTTCTCTGCCAACTAATCCTTCTTCTATCATATTGACAGGACCAGGCAAGATGACTGTGCAGGAACCTGGCCCTGTCCATCAAGAAGGAGAGGGAGGGCGAGACCGACGAAGCAGGAGGAGCAAGGGTGAACAGAATGGTTTAGCCTGTCCTTAGTGCATTTACCTGCTCATTTGCAAATTAATTAAAAGTAGTTTTTCTGCACAGTGAAGCAATGGATTGCTAAGTGAAATATATTATTACTAGAGGTGGGACAAATCCAATTATTTTTTAATCCGAATCCGAAAAGGTTCTCGAATATATCGAATCTTTCGAATCTCGAATCCTACGAATCCAGTACATAAGAATTGTGTGAACGGTGTAAGAAACAAAGTGATCTGTGGATGACACACTATTATGGGGGATCTGTGGATGACCATGCTATGGGGGGGGATCTATGGATGACACTATATAGCATCTTATGCTATATGTGTCACCCACAGATCCCTCCCATAACAGCACCATCCACAGATCCCCCATAACAGTGCCATCCACAGATCCCCCTCCCCATAACAGCCCCGGCCCGGCAGTAACTTTTACTTTAACTTTAAATCAGGTTCAGCACATCTTTATTACCTTACAATGAAGCTCCAGTAACAGGCAGAGTGGGCGGCGGCGTAACGTCACTCACTCACATGACGCACCTGCTCCACCCACTTTATGAATTAAGCAGGCAGAGCAGGCGCATCACGTGAGTAAGTGACGTTACGCCGCCACCCGCTCTGCCTGTTACTGGAGCTTCATTGTAAGGTAATAAAGATGTGCTGATTTAAAGTTAAAGCAAACCGCCCGCTCCCGCCCGCATAGCAAAGAATCGGTCGATTATTCGATAACGGGATTTGTCGACAACGAATCCCATTATCGAACGTGGGGATTCGAGTCTACGAATCCCACTAATCCAGCAAGATTCGAGGGATTCGTGGATTCGACTGATTCGTCGCCCCACCTCTAATTATTACATTCAGACCTACAAGGCATTGTAACTGGTTTATCTGTGAATTTTATGGTGGCAGGTTCCATTTAACATCTAATGTACCCCCTCTGCTTTTATCAGTTAATGCTTATTCTTACAGAAAAAAGGAATCCATACATCATATGGAATAGACATATTAAAGATTGCATTTATTAAAAACTACACTTACTATCATGTAATATTACCACTTTACAAAGCGCTGGTGTGGCCTCATCTGGAATACGCAGTCCAGTTCTGGGCACCAGTACATAGAAAGGATGCACTGCAGCTGGAAAAAGTACAGAGGAGAGCGACTAAAATGATAAGGGGCATGGAGGGTCTTAGTTATGAAGAAAGATTCAAATAATTTAATTTATTTAGCCTTGAGAAGAGACGTCTAAGGGGGGACATGATTAACCAGTACAAGTATATAAATGGGCCATACAAAAAATACGGCGAAAAGCTGTTCCATTTAAAATGTGCTCAAAAGACAAGGGGGCACTGCCTCCGACTGAAGAAGAAAAAGTTCAGTCTCCAGAAGCGTCAAAGCTTCTTTACTGTAAGAACTGTGAATCTGTGGAATAGACTTCCTCAGGACGTGGTCACAGCACAAACAGTGGACAGTTTCAAAAAGGGTTTAGACGAATTCTTAGAAGTAAAAAACATAAATGCTTATGAAAACGTGTAGAAATCTGAGTCTCACTTCCTTCTGGGATTCGCGTCCCCACCTATCCCTTGGTTGAACTTGATGGACGTTTGTCTTTTTTCAACCTTATTAACTATGTAACTATGAAGGCCTAAAAATAAGGGCTTGAATAATTCATCAGCGAAACAGGAATTAGTTGGTTATAGTTAGGAGTTCATTAATCAAAGCCATGTTTGTAAAGGACAGCCAATTATTAATTTTTTCTCTGTGTAAGTCCTCATGCACACGACTGTTGTTCTGGTCCGCATCCGAGCCACAGTTTTTGCAGCTTGGGTGCGGACCAATTCACTTCAATGGGGCAGCAAAGGATGCGGACAGCACTCCGTGTGCTGTCCGCATTCATTGCTCCGTTACGTAGCCCCGTAAAAAATATATAACTTGTCCTATTCTTGTCCGTTTTGCGGACAAGAATAGGCATTTCTACAATGGGCCGCCTGTTCCGTTCCGCAAATTGCGTAAGGCACACGGGCAGCTTCCGTGTTTTGGGGATCTGCAATTTGTGGACCGCAAAAAACTGAACGGTCGTGTGCATGAGGCCTAATACAGATTGTATGGGTGGAAAAAAGTAAAATAGTAGTATCTAATTTATTGCTGTTGATTTACAGTTATTATAACAGGGACATTTTCTCTATTTTGTGTTTATTATAAGATGTTAAATTTGCTCGCATTGCATCAAATTTGGCAAGAAAATTACAGTTCACCTTATTGTCTCTTCAGGGAATAATCACATTTAACTGACTGATATTTGTGCAAGTAGCTCCTTACGCCTTTAGCCATTTGTGTATATAATCCTCCTACAGTGCTTTGCTTAGAAATTATTTCCTGTACCCAGCAACGTCCTAAATTCTTCTCTTAAAGGGGTTGTCTCACCTCAGCAAATGGCATTTATCATGTAGAGAAAGTTAATGCTAGGCACTTACTAATGTATTGTGATAGTCCTCCTTTGCTGGCTTGATTCATTTTATCATCGAATAATACACTGCTTGTTTCCAAATATATATATTATGGTCATGTATAACACATATAACCCATGTGAGCATTAAAAGCACACATACTCATTTCTACATATACTGATGTCATTGCTTAGAAATAACAAACACTTGTATTTGCAAATCTACCTGTATGACACCTGTATACATACTGTATATCTACATCTATGTTCAAATGGCTTCTAAACCCCACAGCAGCCCAATTCCATTAGTCCTCTTGCTCACTAAGATACTCAACCAGGAGGGCTGAAATGACCTGCATAGTGGATCCAAACACTACTGTTTATTTCATTTTCAGTTGCCAACAGAGCTCAATGTAAGGCATCAAAAGGTCAAATTCTAAATAAAAACACATCACCCCCCCCCCCCCAACATTTTGCTAGCAAACAAAGACTAGATTTGATTTTGCGATCCGCAATGCACAGACACGACTGTGGGGCAGCCGCATGCGGATCGCGGACCCATTCACTTGAATGGGGTCCGTGATCCGCATCCGACGGTCCGCACCGCAAAAAAGTAGTGCATGCACTCCGCAGTTCTTCCGTGTGGTTCCAATCCGTGCCTCCGTTCCGCATCTCTGTGATTGCGGACCCATTAAAGTGAATGCAGGGTGGAAGCAGTGGGAGATCTGAATCCAAACATGGGAGGGATGCACCACTTACTATTCGGGAGTCTACCTGTGAGGAACACACTAGCAGTTCAGGGGTTCATAAATGCAGCTGCAGGTAGGCATCGCGCAGTGGTGGAGGGAAAATGCCATGTGTGGGAATTTGTCAACAAGTCACTGGGGAATGTTAGCATGGTGGAATGCAGGATGTATGCAGAAGGTGAGGTGCAGCCAAGGTGCTAATGTTGGCAAGTTGTCTCTGCGTCAACACATGGAGCGTCACCATAAAGTAGCATGGAAAAACTGTGCCACTCATTTAGTGTTACAGCATCTCCCACCGACCAATCAGGGCTCATCAACATCAGTAGAAGGAAGCTATTCCTTCCCATTGATTTCAATGTTGTCTCTTGCTCCTGATGCTACTCCTCGTCACTTGTTTCGACAGCAATTGATTACCTAGGCGGTTGCAAAAAGAAAACAGTATCCGTGCACTCATCCAACAGCGCAGAAACTGAACCTGCTCCTGGCCAAGTTGCAGGTACTGCAGTCCCTCCCTTTCCACATAGTTGACTCTGCACATTTCAGGGAACTGATGGCTTGTTCCAAGCCAAGGTGGAGTGTCCCAAGCCAACATAACTTTTTAAAAAAAGCACCAGCCCTGCACATGTACGTTGAGCAGAAGATGGGCCAGTCCTTAGGCCTCTCGGTGTCTGGTAGAGTTCTTGCCAGCACTGACAAATGAGGTTATAACTATGGTCATGGACAATATATAATAATAGTCGTTTACAGCCCACTGGGTAAATTTGGTTCGGGACCAGGCACCCCATCAACTTGGCCAGGTGATGCCTCTGCATTGTAATGCTGGGATGTCTGCGCCAATGTTCTCCTGGAGACCTGGGATCTTTTGATCCCTTGTCCTATTCACCCTTATAAAGATCTATTAGGCCTCTTGCACACCAACGTGTGTGCCCTGTGGCCGTGCTGCGGTCCGCAAATTGCGGGACGCAATGCATGAACACTAACCGTGGGGCAGCCGCAGCAGATCGCGGACCCATTCACTTTAATGGGTCCACGATTCGGCCATTACACAAAAAGAAAAGACATGTTCTATCTTTTTGCGGAATAGAAGTATGGGACGAAACCCCACGGAAGCACTCCGTAGTGCTGCCATAAGGTTCAGTTCCGTGCTTCTGTTCCGCATCTCCGGATTTGCAGACCCATTCAAGTGAATGGGTCCGCATCCATAATGTGGAATGCACAAAGAACGGCGCCCGTGTATTGCCGATCCGCAAATGTGGTCCGCAATATGGCTACGGAGCGCACATGCTCATGTGAAAGAGGCCTTAGGGTGAGTGCCATTATACCACGCTGCCTGCTGATTTCTGCCTCGTGCACAGAGAAGCATGCAGCTTTCCATGGCAGGCCTGGAAAGCTTTAGAAGGGGTTTACTGCAGCAGCCCTCTCCATACATTCCCTCAGCCACCGTGACGTACAGGTATACCTGATTTATAGCGATTCATGAAGAATTAATGCCGAACAAATCTAATTTCTTGGCTAAATTCTGTGAAATTGTCGAATTGAGTTTTTCAAAACTTTGCTCATTTTTAGTGCCTATGCATTCTCACACAGTCCCGGCCAGCACTTTTTCCTATAGTGTGCTAGCAGGGTGGTCTTAACCCCTGGAAACTAGCTTTGTTTAATGTCATGGAAAAATAAAATCAAGCCAGCAATGGAGGCAGGGGTGCACAACCAATGAGGGCAGGTGAGGCAATCGCCTCGGCCAGCACCTAGTAGGGGCAAGACAGGGGCAGCCGAAGGGCCATGGGCTGAAGGGAGGGGGGTAGGTTAAGAAATTGGTATTGGGGCACCCTTTAAGTTTTCACCTCAGGCATTAGAAAGGCTAGGTGCACCCCTGAATGGAGGCAATATGGACAATCACAATACATTAATAAGTGCTTTCGTGAAACCAGTGAGACAAAAGCAGTGCTCATCTGCAGCTTGGGGAGCACGGACAGACTGGACCTGGCTGTAAAGACTTGAAGAAGAAAATGGAAGTCCAGCTTCTTAAAATGATGAGCTTTATTTCATGCGGAAAAACTTTCCAAAACAAGACAGGGTATACGGTCAAAGCGTTTCGGACCACACAATCCAGGTCTGTACTTATTTTCTTCCATTAGTTAGTGCTTTGTATCACATTTCTCTACATGATAAATAGTGATGAGCGGCAGGGGCAATATTCAAATTCGCAATATTTCGTGAATATTTGGTAGAATATTCGTCATATATTCGCAAATTCGCGATTATTTTCTTGATCGCAAAAAATCATCAATGTAATATTCTCGTAATGC
Source organism: Bufo bufo (assembly GCF_905171765.1). Lineage (NCBI taxonomy): Eukaryota > Metazoa > Chordata > Amphibia > Anura > Bufonidae > Bufo > Bufo bufo. The sequence continues at coordinate 271,923,452 of NC_053394.1, read as the reverse complement.
GAGCAAAATACAGGCGTGGGTCACTATAGCAAAATGTTTTAAGCTGCTAGAAGTTTCCTGAGACTGGAGAAAATGGTTGGCACGGCAGAACATTACAATAGCTTTATATGCAGATAGAGCGCTCCAATATATTCACACCAGTGATGCAAATATTTTGGCCCAATACGTGCAACTTCACATTTTAACAGGTCTGACTACTTACTTATTAATGATTGGTGCACTAATTATTGTTGTAAACTTGTGACATCACAGCACTATGTATGTAGCATGTATGTATGGACAGCAGAACCTACCAGCTACACTATATCAGGATATAACCTACACTGACTATCTCCCACTATCTGTATTATATATATAAGAGACTAACTAACTAATGTAATGACACAGGAAAGCAGAGAGCACAGCAATAACACTGTTCCCTTACGTCCTACCGGCAGCACAGATGGGGTTAACTGCCCCTGTGGACTGGTAGGACCGGCGGAATTTTTAATGAGCCCAAGAACCAATAAGCGATCTTCAGCTCCCTGAAAGGGAGGAGATCCAGGGCCGATCCTACACGGGGTGCAGTGGGTGCCCCGCACCCCAGCGCTGTCACCCGAAAGGCGCCGAGCGAGCCGCCGGGACTTTTTTTTTTTGACTTTTTTTTATTTTTATTTTATAATGCCCGCTCACTCAGCTGTGCCGGCCCCCAGCTGATTCCCCCGCTGTTTTGCTGGCTGACGCCGCCCGCCGCACGGTCAGTTCATTTACAATACCTGGCTGTGGGCTGCCGGTGGGCGGTGGCTAGTATTCAAATAGGGGGGCGGAGTTTTGGACCCGCCAGAGGCAGAGAGGGAGTGCGTGCTGTGCGGCGCAGGCTGAGGTCACGTCACGTCACGTCACGTCACGTTACGCTACATCTGAGTACCCTGCGCGCCTGGCCGCCTGCTAGCTGGTGAGGTGAGGGCATATAAAAAAAGAAGTATGTACCCCCCCCTGTCCCACAGTGCTACGAATCCTCTGTTGTCCCCTGTATTACCCTGATACCCATCAGTTATATAATATATAATCTGAGGGGTATCAGGGTAAATTATACAGGGGGTAATATAACTAGGGGTATCAGGGTACATGAGGGGTAATATAACTGAGGAGGGCTAGGCTACTATCAGACATTATACAGGGGTAATATAACTTATCTTACCCCTCACCCCTGTATTATGTCCCTGATATAGCCCTCCTCACTTATATTACCCCTGTATAATGTACCCTGATAGATAACCCCTTAGTTATATTACCTCTGTATAATGTACCCTGATACCCCTCAGTTATATAATATAACTGAGGGGTATCAGGTTAAAATATACAGGGCGGGGTAATATAACTAAGGGGTATAAGTGTACATTATTATACAGGGGTAATATAACTAAGGGGTATCAGGGGACATTATTATACAGGGGTAATATAACTTATATTACCCCTGTATAGTGTACCCTGATACCCCTTAGTTATATTACCCCCTGTATAATTTACCTGATACCCCTCAGTTATATTACCCCTGTATAATGTCCCCCATAACAGTGTGTGTTATCCACAGGTCCCCCATAACAATGTGTCATCCACAGATCTCCCATAACAATGTGTCATCCACAGATCCCCCAAATTATTTTAAAAACCTGCTGTTTCTCTAGATGACCTTATGTTTATGGTAGTGGTAATAGAGTCTCAATGGTCTATAAAAGCAGCTACACTATTTTTACAGACCTTTGAGACTCTATTAACACTACTATTAACTATTAACATAAGGTCATCTAGACTAGAAAAAGCAGGTTTTTAAAATTCTTATTTTTCCCATTTAGGTGTTAGAGCAATCTAATTAAAGTTATGTTTTAACACCTAAAGAGAAAGAAAAAATAAATAAAAACCTACGGTTTCTCTAGATGACCTTATGTTGATAGTAGTGTTAATAGAGTTTCAATGCTTTGTAAAAATAGTGTAGCTGCTTTTATAGACCCTTGAGACTCTATTACCACTACATTGTAAAGGGGAGGAGTTAGTAAGATAACCACGCCCATGTGGGGGCGCCAGAAATATTTCTGCACCCAGGCGCCTGTGACCCTAGGATCGGCCCTGAGGAGATCGCCCCCCAGCCCACCGTGTTTTTTTCTGTCCTTTGGACAGGTGGACCGGCGTGAGGCTCCCCTTTCAGGGAGCTGAAGTGTTTTTGAAGGGGGCTCTCTTGTTTCTTCTAAGAGATCGCCCCTTTTTGCTTTTGCTTTGCTTGCTTTTGTTTTTGCTTTCTAAGAAGCTTATTGCGGCTCTATATTTACAGGCGTACCTCGGGGGGGGGGGGGGTCGGGGGGTGTGTGACCTCCCTCCCCTCTTCCTCCATCTCCGGTTTTTGGAGGCTCAGCGGTACTCCGGTTGTCAGACGCCGTGCCAGTGTCGGCGCCGCCATCTTCCGGAAGTGACGCACAGGTGCGCAACGTCACTTCCGGTTTCTCATATCTCCGAGCGGTGTTTTTTTTTCTTCTCACCGCTCGGTCTTTCTCTAGACCAGGGACATCCTGCACGGTCAGAGCGGCTAAGGGAGATGTGTTATATACAGCTGAGTCTATAATAAAGGCTCCATTAGATCTGGGCTTAGCTCTGTGGAGATCCCGCCCGGGGGCGGAGCTTCCCCTTTTTAAACGCCCAGAGCCTGTCATTCAGTCTCTGGTTGCGTTGCTTTGACAAGCTAGCTCCAGAGTTCCCTGTGCTTGGCAGATATTCTTTGCTATTGGGTATTTTCTTCCAGCTCTAGTTTCTTCAAGTGCTGGTGGGCGCCCATATGGTTTTTTTCCACCTCACTATGTGTTTGTTAGGAGTTATGACCTGTCTCTTTTCTGTTACAGTGATGGCTTCCCCTAGGGATTCGGATCAACAGCGGAAGTCCGGGGCCAAAAGAAAACACTTGGCCTGTTACGACTGTAACACTCCTTTGGACGACACCTGCTCTTATTCAAGGTGTGAAAGTTGTCGCACACAGGCAACCACGGAACCCACGATGCAGGAGATGTTCCAGTGGACGAAAACCTACGTGGATGATTCCATAAAGGGAGTTGTGCGCCTTCTTAATGAGAGGCTACCAGGATCCTCCCAGACTCCTATGGAAGTGGCTGCACCAGTCGAGAGACCCACTCCCTGTTCGGTGGGGTCATCTTCTGAGGAAGAAGAACTAACTTCTTGTTTTTTTCCTCCAGAGAAAACACAGAATTTGCTGAAGTCCATCAGGTCGGGGGACCATGATGTTGACATGGGGGAGTCCTCCGATCCCGCCGGACGGACACAGCGTGTCTTTAGGGCGGATGAGACCCTTCTCTCTGTGATGCGCACAGAGTGGAGAAAGCCTGAAAAAGGTCCAGTCCTCACCAGGAAGTTCAAGCTTATGTACCCGATAGCTAAACCCTTGGTGGAATCGTGGGGTTCCGTTCCCAAGATGGACATGGCGATAGCCAAGTTGTCCAGGCGCACTCTGGTCCCTGCAGACGATGAGTCTAGTCTGCAGGACCCTCTAGATCGGAGGGCAGAGTGCACCCTTAGAAGGGGTTACGCGGCGGCCGCTGCCTCCGCATCGACATCTATTACGGCCACTGAAGTAGCCTCCTTCCTACGCTCCAGGCTGAATCAAATCTAGACAGACGTGGACCAGAGCGTTTCCAGAGATGACATCTTGACCGCCTTCAAGTCAGTCAATCTGGCTATGGATTTTTTGTGTGATTCCACCCAGATGCAATTAAAACTGGCAGCCAAAACAATGGCTCTGGTCTCTGCTATGGCTGAAGCCGTGGAATGCGGACAACGCGTCCAAATTTAATTTATGTGGGCACCCCTTCGAGCCGGATAGGCTGTTCGGGTCCGAATTAGATAAGATTATGGAGGGACTCTCCAACAAGAAAGGGAAGAGTTTCCCCCAGCAGCCCTTTCGGGGACGCACCAGACAGGATCAAAGAGGCGGAGGCCGTTCAGGGCAGCAGGCTAGGCGCAGAGATTGGGGGGGGGCGTATCGTAGATCCTCGAGACGCCCCCGCAAACCCACCAAGGAGGCGAAACCCTCCTGACTATGGGCCTCCCCGAGGCTCTTGGTTAAACCCTGCTGCCCCTGCCGTATCTCCTCTAGATTTTCCCGTACCCCTCCCCCAGATTCCCGTGGGGGACCGTCTCTCCCACTTCAAACATATTTGGGCCCAGCAGATTGCAGACCCCTGGGTTCAGGGTATAGTTTCTGCCGGTTACCGGGTAGATTTCATCTCCCCCCCCCCAGAGAGATTCATAGCCACGCGAAACTACGGGTCTGCCAAACAAAAGATCCTAGAGTCCTACATTCAGGACTATATCTCCAAGGGAGCTCTGGAGGAGGTGCCGGCAGGGGAGAGAGGCCTAGGGATTTATTCTCCAGTATTCCTGGTTCCCAAGAAGACGGGAGATCTCCGGATGATCATCGACTTGAGATTCCTCAATCGATTTGTAAGGAAAACCAGGTTTCGGATGGAAACCATAAGGTCAGTCAGCCACATCCTCAACCCCGGGGACGTCATGGCTACTCTGGATCTCAGGGATGCTTACCTCCACATCCCGATCCATTCCGCCTCCCGGAAGTTCTTCAGGATCGCGGTCCAGATTTCAGGGGTTCGCAGGCACTTTCAGTTCGCCGCTCTTCCCTTCGGAATCTCTTCTGCCCCTCTTATCTTCACCAAGGTGGTGGTGTCGGTGGTGGCAGCTTTGAGACTTCAAGGACTGACTATTATTCCTTATCTGGATGATTGGCTTTTCATAGCCTCTTCAGTTCCGATCCTTACCCACCATCTTCAGATCGCAATCTCCTTTCTCCTCCGCCTGGGCTGGATTTTCAACTGGCAGAAGTCGAATGTGAGCCCATCGACTTCAATCCATTATTTAGGATTCGTGGTCGACTCTGTGGAGATGTCCCTCCAGTTGACTCTAGAAAGGAGAGCGCGGATTCAGGACCTGGCAAGGGTCCTTTATGTCCCTCGTCGAGTCTCCATCCGGACTCTCATGAAGATGCTGGGGCTCATGTCAGCGGCTGCGGACGCAGTCCCTTGGGCGCTATTGCACCTCCGTCCCCTTCAGTCGGAGGTCTTACACTTATGGAACGGCAGCCCTGCGGGGCTAGATTCCCTGTGCTCCCTGTCCGGTCAAACCCGGAATTCCCTCAGATGGTGGTTCCAGCTGCCAGCAGGGAAGTCTATGACCCAACCAGTTTGGCTCATATTGATTACAGACGTGTCCCTTGTAGGCTGGGGCGCTCACCTGGACGGATCCCCAGTACAGGGATCTTGGTCTCCTCTGGAGCGGCGTTTCTCTTCCAATCTTCGCGAGATGTGAGCTATCCGGATAGCCCTCCTTCACTTCGCCCCTCAGATCCGGGGCAAAGCAGTGAAAGTCCAGTCAGACAATATGACTGCGGTTCTCTACATAAACAAGCAGGGAGGCACAAGATCATTGCCCCTTCTTTCAGAGATCGGGGTAATTCTTCGGTGGGCAGAGACGAACCTTTCCCATCTATCTGCCACTCATATTCGAGGCTCCCTCAATATGATAGTGGACCGCTTAAGTCGAGGATTACCGACCATGGAGTGGTCTCTGCATCCGGAGATCTTCAGGCAGTTAGTTCACAGATGGGGTATGCCAGAGGTGGATCTCATGGCGGCCAGGTTCAACGCCAAGGTGCTGAGGTTCTGTTCCCTGTACAGGGAAGACAACCCCCTGGCGATAGATGCTCTGTCGATACCGTGGAGGTTCAGGCTGGTTTACATCTTCCCTCCGTTTTCCATGATACCGAGGGTATTGACGAAAATCCGTCAGGATCAGGCCTCGGTAATAGCCATCATACCGTTCTGGCCCAGGAGATCCTGGTTTACCCTGCTCATTCAGATGAGTCGGGGACAATATTGGAGACTCCCCCCGGAGCAGACCCTGGTGTCGTGGGACACTCACCTCTGCCCAGATCTGCACAGATTCAACCTTACAGCCTGGAGGTTGATCAGTCCCTTCCCAACATAGAGGGGCTCTCCGAGTTGGTCCTGAGAACTTTGTCTCATTCCAGAGCAGAGTCTACGAAGAAGGCCTACTCCAGAATCATGAGAATCTTCGTGTCATGGTGTGATTCCAAACAGGTGGCGTCTGCAGATCCGCCCCTCCTGCGATACTGCAATTACTTCAAGATGGATTAGATAAAGGTCTTTCTCCAGCTACCTTGAGAGTACAGATATGTGCCATCTCGGCCTGCCTTAACAGGCCACATTCTCGGGACCCACTCATCAAACGCTTCCTGAAGGGAGCTGAAAGACTAAAGCCTACTATACTGAAACCTATTCCCCAGTGGGATCTTTCAGTAGTGCTCAGAAGGTTAGCATCTCCCCCCTTTGAGCCATTGGAGGAGGTGGATTTAAGATTTTTGACCTTAAAGGTGGTTTTTCTTTTGGCTGTAGCTTCAGCCAAAAGGATCTCTGAACTACAGGCTTTTTCTGCAATTCACCCTTACATCATCTTCTTGCAGGACAGGGTACTCCTGAAGTTTTTACCCTACTTCAGGCCTAAGGTTCCAACCTTCCAAAATATTAACCAGGTAATCTCTTTACCAGTTTTGTTTTCAGCCTCCTCCTCTGATACTCCAGCCAGACACCCGCTGGATATTTCGAGGTGCCTCCAGGTCTATGTGGATAGATCCAGAGAGTTCAGGATAGATGAGAATCTTCTAATCCTGTTTGCCGGAAAGTCTAAAGGCCGTAAAGCGTCTAAAGCTACCATTAGTCGCTGGATCAAGCAAGCCATTAGGGAGGCTTTCGTCTCCCAATCTCTAGATCCTCCGGAGTTTGTGAGGGCCCATTCTACTAGGGCTGTCTCCACCTCCGTTGCGGAGAGAAGACTTCTCCCCTTAGAGTTGATCTGTAAGGCGGCTTCCTGGAGCTCTGAGTCAACCTTCATCCCCCATTATAGGATAGATGCTAGGGTGGCAGAGTTTTCGGCTTTTGGGCAGACAGCTCTTACTTCTGCCAGGCATGAGGACCCTCCCTAGGGTATTCTTCTTGCTATCTCCCCATCTGTGCTGCTGGTAGGACGTAAGGGAATCGTTAATTTCTAACGATAATTTGTTTTCCCTTAGTCCTAACAGCAGCACACAAATATCCCACCCTAGGTACATTATGCTTGTTAAAGACACGGTGGGCTAGGGACGGCGATCTCCTCCCTTTCAGGGAGCTGAAGATCGCTTATTGGTTCTTGGGCTCATTAAAAATTCCGCCGGTCCTACCAGTCCACAGGGACAGTTAACCCCATCTGTGCTGCTGTTAGGACTAAGGGAAAACAAATTATCGTTAGAAATTAATGACTCTCTCTCTCTCTCTCTGATCTGCAAAATACTGCATACAAAGGCTGTTGGGGAGGTTCTTATATAGAAAGGGGTAGGCAACTTTCCTATTGTTTGCTAGGGATGTTGCTAAGCTCAGACAAAGACTTGAATATTCAAAATTACGAATATATATCACTATATTCTAAATATTTGCTAATTCTCAAAGGGCCGATATTTGCGATTAATATTCGCTATTCGAATATTCGCGCCCAACACTAATGATAAATGCCATTTGCTGAAGTGAAACTCCTGTGGGATTGAATATGACATTAGTTTGTCTGTGTATTTGTGTGTCTTTCCCTATGCTTCCCGTCTCTTGCTGGCCAGCAAACCTCTCTCTCTCTCTGCTATTAATTCTTCAGACAAACTAGGGCATTATCCTGATTGTAAAGCGCTACAGAATATGTTGGTGCTGTATAAATAAAGATTATTATTATTCATACTAAACCCAGCATTATCACCTTACCTGCCTTACAGGGTCTGATTAACCCAAGTGAGGCACAGCTGCAGGCAAAGAATATATTTGTTTCTTTGGTATAACTTGGCTATTTCATGATATCCATATGAAGTAGATTGGTAGATTGTAAGCTCCTCTTTAGGGCTCATGCACACAATTGTTGGATGTTTTGCAGTCTGCAAATTGCAGATCCACAAAACACGGATACCGGCCGTGTGCATTCCGCATTTTGCCCCTAATAGAACACTCCTATCTAGAGTTGAGCGAACACCTGGATGTTCGGGTTCGAGAAGTTCGGCCGAACTTCCCGGAAATGTTCGGGTTCGGGATCCGAACCCGACCCGAACTTCGTCCCGAACCCCATTGAAGTCAATGGGGACCCGTACTTTTTGGCACTAAAAAGGCTGTAAAACAGCCCAGGAAAGAGCTAAAGGCAGCAACATGTAGGTAAATCCCCTGCAAACAAATGTGGATAGGGAAATGAATTAAAATAAAAATAAAAAAATAAAAATTAACCAATATCAATTGGACAGAGGTCCCATAGCAGAGAATCTGGCTTCACGTCAGCAGAGAATCAGTCTCTTCATGCCATAGCAGAGAATCTGGCTTCATGTCAGCAGAGAATCAGTCTTCATGTCATAGCAGAGAATCAGGCTTCACGTCTCCCACCACTGGAACAGGCCACTGTCACACATTTAGGCCCTGGCACCCAGACAGAGGAGAGAGGTCCCGTAACAGAGAATCTGGCTTCATGTCAGCACAGAATCAGTCTTCATGTCATAGCAGAGAATCAGGCTTCACGTCACCCACCACTGGAACAGGCCACTGTCACACATTTAGGCCCTGGCACCCAGACAGAGGAGAGAGGTCCCGTAACAGAGAATCTGGCTTCATGTCAGCACAGAATCAGTCTTCATGTCATAGCAGAGAATAAGGCTTCAAGTCACCCACCACTGGAACAGGCCACTGTCACATATTTAGGCCCTGGCACCCAGACAGAGGAGAGGTTCATTCAACTTTGGGTTGCCCCGCAATATAATGGTAAAATGAAAATAAAAATAGGATTGAATGAGGAAGTGCCCTGGAGTACAATAATATATTGTTAAGGGGAGGTAGTTAATGTCTAATCTGCACAAGGGATGGACAGGTCCTGTGGGATCCATGCCTGGTTCATTTTTATGAACGTCAGCTTGTCCTCATTGGCTGTAGACAGGCGGCTGCGTTTGTCTGTAATGACGTCCCCTGCCGTGCTGAATACACGTTCAGACAAAACGCTGGCCGCCGGGCAGGCCAGCACCTCCAAGGCATAAAAGGCTAGCTCTGGCCACGTGGACAATTTGGATACCCAGAAGTTGAATGGGGCCGAACCATCAGTCAGTACGTGGAGGGGTGTGCAAAGGTACTGTTCCACCATGTTATTGAAATGTTGCCTCCTGCTAACACGTTCCGTATCAGGTGGTGGTACAGTTAGCTGTGGCGTGGTGACAAAACTTTTCCACATCTCTGCCATGCTAACCCTGCCCTCAGAGGAGCTGGCCGTGACACAGCTGCGTTGGCGACCTCTTGCTCCTCCTCTGCCTTCGCCTTGGGCTTCCACTGGTTCCCCTGTGACATTTGGGAATGCTCTCAGTAGCGCGTCTACTAACGTGCGCTTGTACTCGCGTATCTTCCTATCACGCTCCAGTGTAGGAAGTAAGGTGGGCACATTGTCTTTGTACCGGGGATCCAGCAGGGTGGCAACCCAGTAGTCCGCACACGTTAAAATGTGGGCAACTCTGCTGTCGTTGCGCAAGCACTGCAGCATGTAGTCGCTCATGTGTGCCAGGCTGCCGAGAGGTAAGGACAAGCTGTCCTCTGTGGGAGGTGTATCGTCATCGTCCTGTGTTTCCCCCCAGCCACGCACCAGTGATGGGCCCGAGCTGCTTTGGGTGCCACCCCGCTGTGAACATGCTTCATCCTCATCCTCCTCCTCCTCGTCCTCTTCGTCCTCCAGTAGTGGGCCCTGTCTGGCCACATTTGTACCTGGCCTCTGCTGTTGCAAAAAACCTCCCTCTGAGTCACTTCGAAGAGACTGGCCTGAAAGTGCTAAAAATGACCCCTCTTCCTCCTCGGCCACCTCCTCTTCCATCATCGCCCTAAGTCTTTTTTCAAGGAGACATAGAAGTGGTATTGTAAAGCTGATAACGGCGTCATCGCCACTGGCCATGTTGGAGTACTCGAAACAGCGCAACAGGGCACATAGGTCTCGCATGGAGGCCCAGTCATTAGTGGTGAAGGGGTGCTGTTCCAGAGTGCGACTGACCCGTGCGTGCTGCAGCTGAAACTCCACTATGGCCTGCTGCTGCTCGCACAGTCTGTCCAGCATGTGCAAGGTGGAGTTCCACCTGGTGGGCACATCGCATATGAGGCGGTGAGCGGGAAGGCCGAAGTTACGCTGTAGCGCAGACAGGCGAGCAGCGGCAGGGTGTGAACGCCGGAAGCGCGAACAGACGGCCCGCACTTTATGCAGCAGCTCTGACATGTCGGGGTAGTTGCGAATTAACTTCTGCACCACCAAATTCAGCACATGCGCCAGGCAAGGGATGTTCGTCAAACCGGCTAGTCCCAGAGCTGCAACGAGATTTCGCCCATTATCGCACACCACCAGGCCGGGCTTGAGGCTCACCGGCAGCAACCACTCGTCGGTCTGTTGTTCTATACCCTGCCACAACTCCTGTGCGGTGTGGGGCCTGTCCCCCAAACATATGAGTTTCAGAACGGCCTGCTGACGTTTACCCCGGGCTGTGCTGAAGTTGGTGGTGAAGGTGTGTGGCTGACTGGATGAGCAGGTGGAAGAAGAGGAGGAGGAAGCTGAGTAGGAGGAGAAGGAGACAGGAGGCAAAGAATGTTGCCCTGCAATCCTTGGCGGCGGAAAGACGTGCGCCAAACAGCTCTCCGCCTGGGGCCCAGCCGCCACTACATTTACCCAGTGTGCAGTTAGGGAGATATAGCGTCCCTGGCCGTGCTTACTGGTCCACGTATCTGTGGTTAGGTGGACCTTTCCACAGATGGCGTTGCGCAGTGCACACTTGATTTTATCGGATCCTTGGTTGTGCAGGGAAGGCACGGCTCTCTTGGAGAAGTAGTGCCGGCTGGGAACAACATACTGTGGGACAGCAAGCGACATGAGCTGTTTGAAGCTGTCTGTCTCCACCAGCCTAAATAACAGCATTTCATAGGCCAGTAGTTTAGAAATGCTGGCATTGAGGGCCAGGGATAGAGGGTGGCTAGGTGGGAATTTAGGCTTTCTCTCAAATGTTTGTGAGATGGAGAGCTGAACGCTGCCGTGTGACATGGTTGAGATGCTTGTTGACGCAGGTGGTGGTGTTGGTGGTACATCCCATGTTTGCTGGGCGGCAAGTGCCAACGTCCCTCCAGAGGCAGAGGAAGAGGCCGAGGCGGCGGCAGCAGCAGAAGAGGCCGAGGCGGCAGCAGCAGAAGAGGTAGCAGGGGAAGCCTGAGTGACTTCCTTGTTTTTAAGGTGTTTACTCCACTGCAGTTCATGCTTTGCATGCAGGTGCCTGGTCATGCAGGTTGTGCTAAGGTTCAGAACGTTAATGCCTCGCTTCAGGCTCTGATGGCACAGCGTGCAAACCACTCGGGTCTTGTCGTCAGCACATTGTTTGAAGAAGTGCCATGCCAGGGAACTCCTTGAAGCTGCCTTTGGGGTGCTCGGTCCCAAATGGCGGCGGTCAGTAGCAGGCGGAGTCTCTTGGCGGCGGGTGTTCTGATTTTGCCCACTGCTCCCCCTTTGTCTTTTGCTACGCTGTTGGCTCGGTCTCACCACTGCCTCTTCCTCCGAACTGTGAAAGTCAGTGGCACGACCTTCATTCCATGTGGGGTCTAGAACCTCATCGTCCCCTGCATCGTCTTCCACCCAGTCTTGATCCATGACCTCCTGTTCAGTCTGCACACTGCAGAAAGACGCAGCAGTTGGCACCTGTGTTTCGTCATCCTTGAATCTAATATACCCTTTTAGGGATAGATTTAAAGTAGGCTTGATATAGCAGAAACTACTAATTTTGAGAATGGCAAATTTGGGAATTGTTTTTCAACCCAGAACAAAAACTGTGCTTTTACGGTCACTAAAAATAACTTGACCAGCTAAAACAGTACTGATGTGGAGGAATATAAATGTCAGGCCTATTTTTTAGGCGCTGGGTGACAGGCTCAACTTGCCCCTGATGTAGTATATGGCCAAAAAATAACCACACTATTGATGGTTAAATGCACTTGGTGGTAGCTTGTGCTGGCGCACCACAAGCCACAAAATGGCCAAAAATCACCCCAGAAAAAAGTGATATAAAAACGCTCTGGGCAGCCTAAAAAAAGTGAGCAATTGAATATCAGCACTTCACTGATCCACAGCTGGAGATCGATCACTGAATGAAGTCTTTTGGAGGAGTTAATCTGCCTAATCTCGCCCTAACGTCGCAGCTGCAACCTCTCCCTACGCTTGTATCAGCAGAGTGACGTGCGGCGCTTCGTGACCCAAGCTTATATAGAGGCTGGGTCACATGCTGCACTGGCCAATCACAGCTATGCCAATAGTAGGCAAGGCTGTGATGGCCTTTTGGGGCAAGTAGTATGACGCTTGTTGATTGGCTGCTTTTCAGCCTTTCAAAAAGCGCCAAGAAAGCGCCAAACACCGAACCCGGACTTTTACGAAAATGTTCGGGTTCGGGTTTCCGTGTCACGGACACCCCAAAATTCGGTACGAACCCAAACTATACAGTTCGGGTTCGCTCATCCCTACTCCTATCCTTATTAGTAATGCGGACAATAATAGGGCATGTCATATTTTTTTTTGCAGAAGGGCCATGCAGACATACGGAAACTGAATGCACATAGAGTCTTTTCCGTTTTTTGGCGGCCCTATTCATGTGAATGGTTCTGCATATTGACCACAAAAAATAAATGGAACAGACATGGAAAAAAAAACGTTCTTATGCGTAAGCCCTTAATGAGATAGTGTCACGGCTGAGGATGGGGGAAACCCTCAGCCGTGTGCCGAAGGATGAAGGTCGCTGCTTGACCAGGACAAACAGGATTAGGGAGCAGGTCACCTCCTACAGCGTCCCTAACCTGTTGTCCTGGTCAAGCAGCGACCATCTTCCATCGGCACATGGCTGAGGGTTTCCCCATCCTCAGCCGTGACAGTATGGCCAGAAGGTTGGCCCCCACTGGCAGTTGGTAAGTAAGGCTACTTTCACACGAGCGTTCGGAGCGGATCAGTCTGATGTTTCATCAGACGGATCCGCTCCGATAATGCAGACGTTTGCATCCGTTCAGAACGGATCCGTCTGCATTATTACTTAGAAAATTTTCTAAGTCAGAAAGTAGCCTGAGCGGATCCGTTCAGACTTTACATTGAAAGTCAATGGGGAACGGATCCGCTTGAAGATTGAGCCATATGGTGTCATCTTCAAGCGGATCCGTCCCCATTGACTTCCATTATAAGTCTGGACGGATCAATTCGCCTCCGCACGGCCAGGCGGCGTTCAGGTGTCCGCTCACTGAGCGGAGCGGAGGCTGAGCGCTGGCAGGTGGATGCATTCTCAGTGGATCCGCCTCCACTAAGAATGCATTAGGGCCAGACGGATGCGTTCGGGGCCGCTCGTGAGCCCCTTCAAACGGAGCGCACGAGCGGACACCCGAACGCTCGTGTGAAAGTAGCCTAACCAGGAGGCTGTCTACAGCCAGCATGGCTGACACACTCTCTCTGGCTACTGCCTACAACTGAGGCTTTATAGGGCCAAGAGGCCACACCCAACAATAAGACACACCCCGTGACTCACACACACTGAAAGGGAGTTCACCCTTCCAAAACCACAGAAGGGAAAACATAACTTAAAGGGGAAATGTCCAAACAACAAACACACTGTGGCTGTTGCCGCAGGCAACGACATGGGTGGCAAGCATGTCCTGGGAGTCAGCCCGAAGGCCGGGACACTGCCACCACATGTACATCATACCACCAAACGTTGCCACGGACAGCCACAGTGCAGGGAAAATGTCAGTGCATACCAAACAAACAAAGTGCACACAGACATACAAAAGTGCTAACAAACGCGCACACAACTCCGAGGGAACCGCACACATAGCTGTTGTCCGCGGCAACCGCACTCGAGGCTAACAACCTTATGCCTCAAGCTGCGGTTGACACTACAACCCAAAACCGCGGGCAACAGTATGCGGCTCCCAAGGAGTCACGGCCAAAAGCGTGGCCGTGACACTCCCACCCCTCAAAGCCCCCCCCACCAAAAAAAAAAAACACGTGAGGGACTCACACAAGGGGATGGGAGAAGGGGACGTCCACTCTCAGACACGGTTCCCAAAAAGTCGCTGTCAGCTGCATCCTCTCCCAGCACACAACAAAGCCAGTCCGACGAGGCCTGCAGCCCGCACCAGCGACACGGGAATGGAACCACTGACCACTGAGAGTGGACGAGGGGACTCTCCACTCACGTCCCCACTCCAGTCGCTGCCAGCAGACACTCCTAACCAGCACGCAGCCGGACCACTTACGGAGTGCTGCCAGCAAACGACCAGAGATGGGAACATGGAGAGGGACGAGGGATCACCAGAAGGTAAGGTGGCGGGGAATAAGCCACCAACCGTGCCGTTAACGGTGATCCCCCCGGAACGCTCTCCCTCCGGAGAACGCGCATGCAGGCCACAAGGGGATGGCACTGCATGCTGCACTCTCTTTCGAAGGTATGCATACCGCATACCAAACAAACACCACGTGTAATAAAAATATCAGGGGACGCCAAAACGAACACGGTGAGGAAAAGGAGGGGAAAAAGCCACTCGCTGCTTGACCAGGACAACAGAGTTAGGGAGCGGGTCACCTCCTACAGCGTCCCTAACCTGACCCTAACTCTTACCTGCATGGGCCGACCTTTAAGGTAGGAGGACCCATGCGCAGGAACCTCGGAGCCCTGACTTACCCTCCGACCGGTCCCTGGGCTAGGAGTCAGGGTAAGACATCCTGTTCCTTCTGGATACGGAGGAACAGGAGTCTCACTGGCCAAGCTGCAAGCAAGTGGAAACAAATGCAACCTTCTGGTCATAAGCAAATATATATGTCCTTTGGTGTCTGGAAGATGTGTTTGGTTTTATGTTTCTTTATTGCACCTGTGGTCCTGGGTTCCTGTGTGTTGTGTGTTTGTGTGCTGAGTCCTGCTGTCTGTGGGCAGTACATCCACATGGGTTCCAGGCTTTGTTGTCTGTGGTAGGTCTCTGTTATGCTTGTGGCAAGTACCTGCCATTGCCATAGGTTGCATTCGTTTCCCCTTGCTTGCAGCTTGGCCAGTGAGACTCCTGTTCCTCCGTATCCACCCTATTTACCTGCTACCTCTGAGGATTGTTCTACTTTTATTTTGTTTTGTCCTGTTTCATATTTGCACAAAATAAATGAACATTTGTTTTTCCCCAAACTTAGTGAAGACTTTTTATAACGGCACGTACATCCACATCTCAACACAAAAACCCTTTAATATTTCATCTTGGAAGCAAATGAACAATAAGGAAAAAAAAGATCAATGTAGAAGTGTCCAAAGTAGTGTTGAGCGAACAGTTCGAGCACAGTTCGGGTCCGTACCGAATTTTGGGGTGTTCGTGACACGGACCTGAACCCGAACTTTTTCGTAAAAGTTCGGGTTCGGGTTCGTCGTTCGGCATGTATTTTGGCGCATTTTGAAAGGCTGCAAAGCAGCCAATCAACATGCATCATACTACTTGCCCTAAGATGCCATCGCAGCCATGCCTACTATTGGCAAGGCTGTGATTGGCCAAGTGCAGCATGTGACTCAGCCTCTTTATAAGCTTGTGCGCACGTCGGGACGTGCTCACTCCCGATGTGAATAGAACAGGGATAGACGCAGCTGATGCTAGGGCGAGAATAGGCAGGGATAATTGAATAACTGGAAGCAAATTTCTCTCCTCCACCTGTGATTCATCTGAACAACTGCAGCTGAGCTGCTTTTTTGATAGGGATTGGCTATTTTTAGAGTGGCCAGAGTGATTTTTCCATCCACATGTACCTGGGCTGACCGCCGGCCGCCATTTTGCGACTTGTAGTGCTGCAGCAGAAGCTGCCACAGTGTGCATTCCAAAGCTCCAAACAAGTCAGACATCTACACCTGGGATTCAGACCAATAGCGATTTAGCAGCACAGTCCAAGGCTATTTTTTTTAAAGGTTGTGCAGACCATTTTGTGGCACATGTTACTGGGCTGATAGGCGGCGGCCATCTTGGGACTAGTGCTGCAGCACAATCTCTCCCAACGTCCATTAATCACTTGTAATAGTGGTCTGTGCCATAGAAATCCTACATCAGGGACTTGGGTGTGCTTGTGTCACCCCTACTAATACCAGTCCACCTGTAATCCATACAGTGAAAAGCCATAAAGTATTCCAGTGAGGGAATTTTTTTTTTATTTAAAAAAGGCCAAGTTAGTTTATCTGGCGTTCAATATACTAGATACAGTTAGGCCTGCGTTTCATACATCTGGAATTAGCAAACTAATGTGCTGGGGTTGGGAAAACATATATGTACCCATACTAGAATCTGTCAAAGAAAGCGGTACTCACATATAACAGTCATTCCATCTGTAATCCATACAGTCAAAAGACTGAAAGTATTCCAGTGAGGGAATTTTTTTTATTTAAAAAAGGCCAAGTTAGTTTATCTGGCGTTCAATATACTAGATACAGTTAGGCCTGCGTTTCATACATCTGGAATTAGCAAACTAATGTGCTGGGGTTGGGAAAACATATATGTACCCATACTAGAATCTGTCAAAGAAAGCGGTACTCACATATAACAGTCATTCCATCTGTAATCCATACAGTCAAAAGACTGAAAGTATTCCAGTGAGGGAATTTTTTTTATTTAAAAAAGGCCAAGTTAGTTTATCTGGCGTTCAATATACTAGATACAGTTAGGCCTGCGTTTCATACATCTGGAATTAGCAAACTAATTTGCTGGGGTTGGGAAAACATATATGTACCCATACTAGAATCTGTCAAAGAAAGCGGTACTCACATATAACAGTCATTCCATCTGTAATCCATACAGTCAAAAGACTGAAAGTATTCCAGTGAGGGGATTTTTTTTATTTAAAAAAGGCCAAGTTAGTTTATCTGGCGTTCAATATACTAGATACAGTTAGGCCTGCGTTTCATACATCTGGAATTAGCAAACTAATGTGCTGGGGTTGGGAAAACATATATGTACCCATACTAGAATCTGTCAAAGAAAGCGGTACTCACATATAACAGTCATTCCATCTGTAATCCATACAGTCAAAAGACTGAAAGTATTCCAGTGAGGGGATTTTGCTTATAAAAAATAATATATTTCATTGTGGTGCGAGTTGAATCGCAACAATGAAGAAAAATACTATTAAGGGACGAGGACGCGGTCGTGGTGGTGTCCGTGGAGCCTCTGTTGCTGGTAGAGGACGTGGCCGTTCGGCCCCAGGCGCACACAGTAGGGAACGAACTCCCTCAACTAGCCGGCAGAATGTACCGCAATATCTCGTGGGGCCCAATGCCGCTCTTAGGATGGTAAGGCCTGAGCAGGTACAGGCATTAATCGATTGGGTGGCCGACAGTGCTTCCAGCACGTTCACCACATGGTCTTCCACCCAGTCTTCTGCGGAAAGCGCACAGGTGGCACCTGAAAACCAAGCCCATCAGTCTGTCACATCACCCCCAAGCATATCAGGGAAACGGTCTGAGCCACAAGTTATGCAGCAGTATCTTCTTCTGTTTGAAGACTCTGCTTCCAGGGTTTCCCAGGGGCGTCCACCTAGCCCTTCCCCAGTGGAGGAAGACATACCATGCACTGACGCACAACCACTTATGTCTCCAGATGAAGAGGACATGGGAATACCACCACAGCAGAGTCACCGACTCTCTGATGATGACGAAACACAGGTGCCCACTGCCGCGTCTTTTTGCAGTGTGCAGACTGAACAGGAGGAGGTCAGGGAGGGAGACTGGGTGGAAGACGATGCAGAGGACGATGAGGTCTTAGACCCCACATGGACTGAAGGTCGTGGCGATGACTTTCACAGTTCAGAGGAAGAGGTAGTGGTGAGACCGAGACAACAGCGAAGCCAAAGAGGGAGCAGGGGGCCAAAGCAGACGAGCCGCCGCCCCCAGAGTTCGCCTGCTACTGGACATCGCCAACAGGGACCCAGCCCCACAAAGGCAGCTTCAAAGAGTTCCCTGGCATGGCACTTCTTTAAACAATGTCCTACCGACAAGACCCGAGTGACTTGCACGCTCTGCCATCAGAGCCTGAGGCGAGGCATTAACGTTCTGAACCTCAGCACAACCTGCATGACCAGGCATCTACATGCAAAGCATGAACTGCAGTGGGGTACACACCTTAAAAACCAGGCACTCGCTGAGGCTCCCCCTGCTCCCTCTACCGCTGCTGCCTCGGCTTCCGCCTCGAGAGGAATGTTGCCACCTGCCGAGCAGCAAACAGAGGATGTGCCACCGACACCACCACCACCGCCACCGTCAACTAGCGTCTCCACTATATCAAACAGCAGCGTTCAGCTCTCAATATCTCAAACCTTAGAGAGGAAGCGCAAATTCCCCCCCGAGTCACCCTCGAGCCCTTGGCCTGAACGCCAGCATTTCTAAACTGCTGGCCTTTGAAATGCTGTCATTCCGGCTGGTGGACACAGACAGCTTCAAACAGCTGATGGCCATGGCTGTCCCGCAGTATGTGGTTCCCAGCCGCCACTACTTCTCCAAGACAGCCGTGCCTTCCCTGCACATGCAAGTGTCCGATAAAATCAAGTGTGCACTGCGCAACGCCATTTGTGGCAAGGTCCACCTAACCACAGATACGTGGACCAGTAAGCACGGCCAGGGACGCTATATCTCACTAACTGCACACTGGATGAATGTAGTGGCGGCTGGGCCCCCGGCGGACAGTTCCTTGGCGCACGTCCTTCCGCCCCCTAGGATCGCAGGGCATCATTCTCTGCCTTCTGTAGCCTCCTCCTCCTACTCGGCTTCCTCCTCCACTGCTTCCACCAGCTCATCCGGTCAGCCACACACCTTCACCACCAACTTCAGCACAGCCCGGGGTAAACGTCAGCAGGCCATTCTGAAACTCATATGTTTGGGGGACAGGCCCCACAGCGCAAAGGAGTTGTGGCGGGGTATTGAACAACAGACCGACGAGTGGTTTCTGCCGGTGGGCCTCAAGCCAGGCCTGGTGGTATGCGATAATGGGCGAAATCTCGTGGCAGCTCTGGGACTAGCCGGTTTGACGCACATCCCTTGCCTGGCGCATGTGCTGAACTTGGTGGTGCAGAGGTTCATTCACCACTACCCCAACATGTCAGAGCTGCTGCATAAAGTGCGGGCCGTCTGTGCGCGCTTCCGCCGTTCACATCCTGCCGCTGCTCGCCTGTCTGCGCTACAGCGGAACTTCGGCCTTCCCGCTCACCGCCTCATATGCGACGTGCCCACCCGGTGGAACTCCACCTTGCACATGCTGGAGAGACTGTGCGAGCAGCAGCAGGCCATAGTGGAGTTTCAGCTGCAGCACGCTCGCGTCAGTCGTACTGCCGAACAGCACCACTTCACCACCAATGATTGGGCCTCCATGCGAGACCTGTGTGCCCTGCTGCGCTGTTTCGAGTACTCCACCAACATGGCCAGTGGCGATGACACTGTTATCAGCGTTACAATACCACTTCTATGTCTCCTTGAGAAAACACTTAGGGCAATGATGTTAGAGGAGGTGGCCCAGGTGGAGGAGGAGGAGGAGGATGAGGGCTCGTTTCTAACACTTTCGGGCCAGTCTGTTCGAAGTGGCTCAGAGGGAGGTTTGTTTAAGCAGCAGAGGACAGGTTCACAAGTCGCCAGCCAAGGCACTGTACTGGAGGACGAGGAGGATGAGGAGGAGGAGGTGGAGGGGGACGAGGATGACGCAAGTTCACAGCGGGGTGGCAGCCCAGGCCCATCACTGGTGCGTGGCTGGGGGGATACGGTGGACGATGACGATACGCCTCCCACAGAGGACAGCTTGTCCTTACCCATGGGTAGCCTGGCCCACATGAGCGAATATATGCTCCAATGCCTGCGCAACGACAGCAGAGTTGCCCACGTTTTAACGTGTGCAGACTACTGGGTGGCCACCCTGCTGGATCCCCGGTATAAAGACAATGTGCCCACTTTAATTCCTGAACTGGAGCGCGACCGTAAGATGCGCGAGTACAAGCGCACGCTGATAGAGGCGCTCTTGAGAGCATTCCCACATGTCACAGGGGAACAGGTGGAAGGTGAAGGCAGAGGAGTGGCAAGAGGTCGCCAACGCAGCTGTGTCACGGCCAGCTCATCTGAGGGCAGGGTTAGCATGGCAGAAATGTGGAAAAGTTTTGTCTCCACGCCACAGCTATCTGCACCGACACCTGATACGGAACGTGTTAGCAGGAGGCAGCATTTCACTAACATGGTTGAACAGTATGTCTGCACACCCCTCCACATCCTGACGGATGGTTCGGCCCCATTCAACTACTGGGTTTCGAAATTGTCCACGTGGCCAGAGTTAGCATGTTATGCCTTGGAGGTGCTTTCCTGCCCGGCGGCCAGCGTTTTATCTGAACGCGTATTCAGCACGGCAGGGGGCGTCATTACTGACAAGCGCAGCCGCCTGTCCACAGCCAACGTAGACAAGCTGACCTTCATAAAGATGAACCAGGCATGGATCCCACAGGACCTGTCCCTCCCTTGTGCAGAGTAGTCCTTATTAACTGCCTAAAACATGTCTTGTTGTGCTACGGGCCACTTCTTTATTTCATACAAATTTTATGAAACCCACAGTTGAATGAAACTCTTCTCTGTCTGGGCGCCGGGGCCTAACCAGATGAAAGTGGCCGGTTAAACTAACGGGTGACATGAAGCCATAACCTCTGCCATGCTACCTCTGTCTTCTGTCTGGGTGCTGAGGCATAAGTCAAATAAAGCGGTCTTCTGCTGTGCTGGGGGATATGAAGCTAATCTCTGACCTCTCTCCTCTGTCTGGGTCCAAAGGCCTAAATCACTGAAAGAGGCCTTCTCCTGTGGTGTGTGATATGATGCCAGAATATGTGCTGTGGGGCCTCTCTCCTCTTCCTGGGTGCAGGGGTCAAAGTAACTAAATGGTGGCTTCTCCTGTGGTGGTTGATATGATGCCTGATTCTCTGCTGTGAAACCTCTCTCCTCCATCTGGGTGTAGGGGTCAAAGTCTTTCAAAGTCGCCTTCTCCTGTGCTGATTGATATAAAGCTGATGGTTGTGCCATCTGACATGGTTGCCAGGGTCTGATTCAATGGGGGCCTACTCCTGTGGTGGGTGATCTAAATGCCTGATTCTCTGCTGTGAAACCTCTCTCCTCCGTCTGGGTGTAGGGGTCAAAGTCTTTCAAAGTCGCCTTCTCCTGTGCTGATTGATATGAAGCTGATGGTTGTGCCATCTGACATGGTTGCCGGGGTCCCATTAAATTGGGGCCTACTCCTGTGGTGGGTGATCTAAATGCCTGATTCTCTGCTTTGAAACCTCTCTCCTCCGTCCGGGTGTAGGGGTCAAAGTCTGTCAAAGTCGCCTTCTCCTGTGCTGATTGATATAAAGCTTATGCTTGTGCCATCTGACATGGTTGCCGGGGTCTGATTCAATGGTGGCCTACTCCTGTGGTGGGTGATCTAAATGCCTGATTCTCTGCTGTGTAACCTCTCTCCTCCGTCTGGGTGTAGGGGTCAAAGTAACTAAATGGTGGCCTACTCCTGTGGTGGGTGATATGATGCCTGGTTCTCTGCTGTGGGACCTCTCTCCTTTGTCTGGGTGCTGTGGTCAAAATAATAGTAAGTGACCTTCTCCATTGGTGGGTGACTTGAAGCCTGATTCTGTGCTATGGGACCTCACTCCAATTAATATTGTTTAATTTTTATTTATTTTATGTTAACTCATCATTTCCCTATCTACATTTGTTTGCAGGGGATTTAACTACATTTTGCTGCCTTTTGCAGCCCTCTAGCCCTTTCCGGGTGTGTTTTACAGCCTTTTTAGTGCCCAAAAGTTCGGGTCCCCATTGACTTCTATGGGGTTCGGGTTCGGGATGAAGTTCGGGTCGAGTTCGGATCCCGAACCCGAACATTTTTCGAAAGTTCGGCCGAACTCGTCGAACCCGAACATCCAGGTGTTCGCTCAACTCTAGTCCAAAGCCTTTTAATCAAACAGCACAATTTCCAAGGGAGAAACTGCAAAGTGTTACTGCACATAAGGATTCAGCAGCACCGTCAAGTTCTCATTTTCAGCCTCAGGTACTGTAGTTTTGTAAAATCTTATTTTGTGACCATATTTGGACCAGTGACATTGGAACTTTGAGCAAACATCCAAGTTAAGTTCTATTTCTCCTGGTAGATAAGATTTTACTTTGTGCACAAGCTCCCACGGCACGTTCCTTTCTACAAGGCTACATGCACACGAACGTTGTTTTTGCCTGCATCCGAGCCGCAGTTTTTGCGGCTTGGATGCGGACTAATTCACTACAATGGGGCCGCAAAAGATGCGGACAGCACTCCGTGTGCTGTCCGCAACTGTTGCTCCGTTCCGTGGTCCGAAAAAAAAATATAACCTGTCCTATTCTTGTCCGTTTTGCAGTTAGAATAGGCAGTTATATTAATGGCTGTCCGTGCCGTTCCAGAAATTGCGGAACGCACACGGACACCATCCGTGTTTTGCGGATCCGCAATTTGCAGACTGCAAGACACACAACGGTCGTGTGCATGAGGCCTAAATGTAAGAAATGAGGCATAAAATTCCAGCAGCTAATATGATGTAGAAGTAGCTTTCTACAGAAACACTACATTAGATTTTATTACATCTTGACATTTACTTGTCAGAAAGATGATATCTTGTGACACCAGTATAAATGTGAATCCGCTTTAATTTCCTTCTTCTATCGAGAGTCATACAGGATATCTCCCTTTACTGTTCTGCATGCTGAAAAATTGTAGCAATGCATTTTTTTTGTGGTGAAGAGATGATGTTATCCCATGAATTAAAAAAAATATAATAAATGTTGTGGGGGTTTGCTCTGGTAGCGGTGGCAGTATAGAGGCTCAGGAGACAGGCTTTGTGTCCAAACTGTGCTCTTTTATTCACTTTAGTGCATCACATCAAAACTGTGCAATTCACACAACAGCAATGTCCATAAACCCCACCTCCCACAAAGGATCCCCAAACACTGCAGGCGTCTTGGTGCCTGTTCACACAGTCTCTCACATCAGTGGTCAGTACTACACCTTGTCATGGGGTGGGTTTGTCCAAGTTCATGCAAGTTAGACAGGCCACGTGTCGGCCTGGACAAGGGATTGGCTCCGGCCACAGGATCCCTTTCTTTTGGTCCTTCGCTGAGCCTGCAGCAATTGGGCAGTTCTTGTTAGACGAGCGGACCACAGCGCCCAGCCCGACCGAGCAATCAGCCTCCCATACAGCTTCCTGCAGTGAGACAGGAGACCACACTTCATCAGCCGCCCCACAGTCAGTGAGCCTCAAACCTATACCCACAGCCCTGGGTGTAGCAGGCAGACCACACCCAGCAAGCATAGTGAAAGATTAACTCCTTCCCTACCCAACTAAGGCCAGAGATAACCAACATGCCAGGGTCAGTGTAGACTGACACCAACAACTGAAACCTGTCCACCCTGCTCTTACTCCACCAGGGCCACGACCCCCAGTGGTACATATCTTCCATCCACTACCACTCCAGACATTCTCTTACATATCCCCCCCTTTGTTCACCCCTGAAGGCTTGACGACCCTGTTCAATCCTACCGGGGTTAACACACATATAGCAGTGTACCCGGGACAGGGCATCAGCGTTCCCTTGCAGGCGACCTGCCCTGTGCTCAACCCTGAATTTAAAATTCTGGAGGGATAAGAACCATCTGGTGACCCGAGCGCTCCCCTCCTTAGCCTGGCTCATCCACCGGAGAGGGGAGTGGTCAGTCACCAGACGGAACCTTCTCCCCAACAGGTAATACCTGAGAGATTCAAGTGCCCACTTGATGGCGAGGCATTCTCTTTCTACCACGCTGTACCGGGTTTCCGCTGGGGTGAGCTTGCGGCTCAGGAAACCAACGGGGTGTTCTTCACCATTGATTTCCTGGGAGAGTACTGCCCCGAGGCCTACTCCAGAGGCGTCCGTCTGGACTATAAACTCCCGTCCGAAGTCGGGCGTCACCAGAACTGGGGACCCGCATAGGGCCGACTTCAAACGGGAGAACGCCTCTTCCGCCTGCTCATCCCAGCGAACCATTACTGACTTCCTACCTTTCAGGAGTCCTGTCAACGGGGCAGCTATAGTGGCGAAATGTGGGATGAACCGCATATAATACCCTACCATCCCTAAAAATGACCGCAGTTGCCTGGTCGTAAGGGGTGTAGGCCAATTTCGGATCGCCTCGATCTTATTTATTCCGCGTCCAATGACATAACCCAAATACCACGCTTCCTCCAGGCCCACTGAGCACTTTTTTGGGTTGGCGGTCAATCCTGCCTTCCTGAGCGAGTCTATCACTGCTTGAACCTTCGACAAGTGACTTTCCCAGTCCTGGCTAAATATGATTATATCATCTAAATATGCTGAGGCATACCGGAGATGTGGTCTGAGGACGATATCCATCAGCCGTTGAAACGTGGCTGGAGCACCGTGCAATCCGAAGGGCAACACTCTATAATGGAACAGCCCCTCCGGCGTGACAAAGGCGGTCTTCTCTTTTGCTGTCTCTGTTAAAGGTACCTGCCAGTACCCTTTTGTGAGATCTATCACCGAGAAATACCTGGCTTTACCCATTCGCTCTATTAACTCATCTACTCGCGGCATGGGATAGGCGTCAAACTTTGAAATCTCGTTTAGTTTCCGGAAATCATTACAAAAACTTAATGATCCGTCGGGCTTTGGGATAAGAACGATCGGGCTAGCCCACTCGCTTCTAGACTCCTCAATGACCCCTAACTCCAGCATAAACTTTACTTCCTCTGAAATGGCTTGTCGCCGAGCCTCTGGTACCCGGTACGGTCGTAAACGGACCTTTTCCTGGGGCTCGGTGACAATGTCATGTTGGACGAGATTGGTACGTCCCGGAAGGTCAGAGAACATGTCTTTATTCCTGCTAATGAATGCCTTCACTTCTTGAGTCTGCTTAGTCGACAAACCGCTACCTATCTTTACTGCAGGGGTGTCCTCTGGTACCACTGTAGGGCCGGGGACGTTCTCTGCAGCCAAGACAAAGCGCGGGTCATCCCCAAGGAGACTTTCTCTATCTTTCCAGGCTTTCAGTAAATTAACGTGGTACACCTGCTCGGGCTTCCGCCTTCCTGGCTGGTATACCCTGTAATTCACGGGGCCTAACTTCTCTCTTATCTCATATGGCCCTTGCCACCTGGCCAGGAATTTGCTGTCTACGGTGGGCACTAGTACTAACACTCGGTCGCCCGGGTTAAACGTCCTTACCTGGGCGGCCCGGTTGTACACGCGGCTCTGGGCCAGCTGTGCCGCTTCCATATGTTCACGGACTATGGGCAGAACTGTTCCTATCCGGTCCTGCATCTTCTCGACGTGCTCGACTATGCTTTTGTGAGGGGTAGGCTGTTGCTCCCATGCCTCTTTAGCGATATCCAACAGCCCTCGGGGATGCCTACCATATAACAGCTCAAACGGTGAGAACCCCGTGGACGCCTGGGGCACTTCTCGCACCGCAAATAACACATAGGGCAGCAAGAGGTCCCAGTCCTTTCCATCTTTTGCCACCGCTCTCTTGAGCATGGACTTTAGGGTCTTATTAAAGCGTTCCACCAGCCCGTCAGTTTGGGGGTGATAGAAGGAAGTACGCAAGTGCTTAATATTCAATATTTTGCAGAGCTCCCTCATCACTTTGGACATGAAAGGGGTCCCTTGGTCCGTCAATATCTCCTTTGGGATCCCCACCCGGGAGAACATACCCATCAGCTCCTTGGCTATCAGCTTGGCTGACGTGTGGCGCAGGGGTATCGCCTCAGGGTAGCGAGTAGCGTAGTCTACTATGACCAGGATATGTTGGTGGCCTCTGGCTGACTTGTTAATGGGTCCTACCAGGTCCATTGCGACCCTTTCAAAAGGTACTTCAATAATGGGCATGGGCACCAGGGGACTACGATAATGAGGCTGGGGGCTGGTTCTCTGACACTCTGGACAGGACTGGCAAAACCTCCTGACTTCCTCATATATCCCCGGCCAATAGAAACGCTGCAGTATACGTTCCTGAGTTTTCTGGACCCCCAGATGTCCTCCTAACACATGAGTATGTCTAATACCATGCGGCGGTATGGCTGGGGTACCACCAACTGTTCTATTACCTCTTGCCGGACTTTGTCGACCCGGTACAGTAGGTCCTGGTTACAGGCCAGGTGGGGAAATTCCGAGTCTGCTCCCGGGTGCTGAGCCACTCCATTGATGACAGTCACCCCTTCTCTGGCCCGTGACAATGTAGGATCCTGGAGCTGGGCGGTCCCGAATGTGTCTCGGGATACTTCTAGTTCTGGAACAGATGGGGCTGCCGCCGGCTCACCAGCCAACCCTTCTAGGTACAAGCTATCAGGTTGACACTCTTCCTCCTTATTGGTGACCCCTACAGCTGGTAGCTCCTCTTCAGGATCAACGGGCACCGGCTCTGCACCCCGTCCCTCCCAGAGAGACCAGAACAGGGGACAATCCCTACCTAGGATGGCAGCGTAAGGGATTTGTCGCCCCACCCCAACCACCTGCTGTATCTCCCTTCCGAGGGTAGACAAGGTCACACAGGTTGTAGGATATTCTTGCTGGTCCCCATGAATGCACACAATCCTGATGGTTTGCTTGCCTGGGCCGCGACTGGCCACCAGGGACTCGTGCACGAGGGTCACTAAGCTCCCCGATTCTAGCAATGCCTTAACTGGGTGTCCATTAATAGAGATGGCACACAACAGGGGTGTATCAGTGGATAGCAGCGAAGCAGCAACATACACCGGCTGGCCGAAAAAGGAGGACCGTCGTGCGAACCCGCAGTCCATGGGCTCTGCCGCCCTCGGGCAGTTGGCAGCAATGTGTCCCAGGCCCTGACAGTGCCAACATCTAATCCCCGGGGCCTCTCGTCTCCCCAGGTTTGGCCTCCCAGGAGTGGAAATCACCTCCCCCCCTTAAGCGGTTGAGCCCCCTTCCCAGGTCCCCCTTGTGGCAGGGAGAGTGAACGCGGCTTTTGCAGGAAGGCGGACTCTCGGACCAAGTCCTGGGTTGCCATGTATCTCTCGACTAGGCCAACAACTTGATCCAGGGTGCCTGGATCACCTTGTCCCACCCAGCGCTGTATTGCTCTTGGGAGGGTACGCACCAAACGATCCACCACCACACGTTCCACCATCTGCGAGGGGCTCAATGTCTCAGGCTGCAGCCATTTTTTTACGAGGTGTAACAGGTCATAGGCCTGGGACCGAGCAGGCTTGGACTCTGAGAAAGCCCACTGTTAGACTCGATGTGCACGCACATAGGTATTAACCCCAAGACGAGCCAACACCTCCCCCTTCAGCCTCTCATAGCTCTTGGCTTCCTCCTGACTGAGGTCGAAGTAGGCCTTTTGTGCATCACCCACTAAAAATGGCGCCACTACTTCGGCCCACTGTTCTGCCGGTAACCTTTCCTGTTCCGCAGTGCGTTCAAAGACCATCAGGAACGCCTCGATATCATCCTCGGGACCCATCTTCCTTAACGCTGAGCGCACCTTATCCCGGGCAGCAGGTAGGATTGCGGTCCCCCCCGGGATGGCTTGTTGTTGTAACACACGCATGGACTCCTGCATAGTCGCCAGTTGCTGGGCCAGTAGACTATTCAACTGCCGCTGGTCTCTCAGGGCTTCCTCATGTCTCCGAGTAGCCTCCTCATTACTTTGCACCAAGTGTCTAATAGCCTCCTCCATCTTATCTGGAGCCACAAAGCTTGCCGGCTTAATATACGACATACAGTCCAAACAGCACAATTTTCAGCCTCACTGCCGTTTGCCCGCTGAAGCCACCAATTGTGGGGGTTTGCTCTGGTAGGCAGATGGTAGCGGTAGCAGTATAGAGGCTCAGGAGACAGGCTTTGTGTCCAAACCGTGCTCTTTTATTCACTTTAGTGCATCACATCAAAACTGTGCAATTCACACAACAGCAATGCCCATAAACCCCACCTCCCACAAAGGATCCCCATACACTGCAGGCGTCTTGGTGCCTGTTCACACAGTCTCTCACATCAGTGGTCAGTACTACACCTTGTCATGGGGTGGGTTTGTCCAAGTTCATGCAAGTTAGACAGGCCACGTGTCGGCCTGGACAAGGGATTGGCTCCGGCCACAGGATTCCTTTCTTTTGGTCCTTCGCTGAGCCTGCAGCAATTGGGCAGTTCTTGTTAGACGAGCGGACCACAGCGCCCAGCCCGACCGAGCAATCAGCCTCCCATACAGCTTCCTGCAGTGAGACAGGAGACCACACTTCATCAGCCGCCCCACAGTCAGTGAGCCTCAAACCTATACCCACAGCCCTGGGTGTAGCAGGCAGACCACACCCAGCAAGCATAGTGAAAGATTAACTCCTTCCCTACCCAACTAAGGCCAGAGATAACCAACATGCCAGGGTCAGTGTAGACTGACACCAACAACTGAAACCTGTCCACCCTGCTCTTACTCCACCAGGGCCACGACCCCCGGTGGTACATATCTTCCATCCACTACCACTCCAGACATTCTCTTACAATGTCTACAGCAACGCACACCATTGCTTTAACGATATCAGCTTTTTATTTACCTCTTTGCAGCTGTGGTATCTTCACTTTCTGTGAATGGGCAGCAGCTCATTCTATGTAGCTATTAACTACTGTACCAGCTTCTCCCAGGAATGCATTGCAGTCTACTCTTTTTAACTCCTTCTCCTGTCTTCCTCCCCTGCATAGAAAATTGCCACATACACACACTGTCCCAGTGTTTCCACTAATAAATAGCACTATGGGAAGTAATATACTTTTCCGACCACTAATTTCCTTCTCCACTGACAGAGATAAAGAATAGATCACTGCACCAAAGCTAGAAAGTTATTTAAAGAGGTCCACCGAACTAGGTACAATCCTTACAGATCAGCTTATTTTATAAATCCAAGTGTACCACATTGCTCCAGACTTCAATTGACTTTTATTATTTACAATATACATTTCTTCTTCTAAGCCATATTGGCACTCATGTCCGCAGACAAAGCCACTTCTCCTTCCCCCTATTGTCATGGCTTGCTGTGTCAATTTACAACAGCTGAGAAACCACAGATTGAGAACCATTGATGATGAGAATGTAAAACATCCATATATGAACGGTGGAAAAATATATATATTATGGTCATGTATAACACATATAACCCATGTGAGCATTAAAAGCACACATATACTCATTTCTACATATACTGATGTCATTGCTTAGAAATAACAAACACTTGTATTTGCAAATCTACCTGTATGACACCTGTATACATACTGTATATCTACATCTATGTTCAAATGGCTTCTAAACCCCACAGCAGCCCAATTCCATTAGTCCTCTTGCTCACTAAGATACTCAACCAGGAGGGCTGAAATGACCTGCATAGTGTATCCAACCACTACTGTTTATTTCATTTTCAGTTGCCAACAGAGCTCAATGTAAGGCATCAAAAGGTCATAATCTAAATAAAAACACATCACCCCCCCCAACATTTTGCTAGCAAACAAAGACTAGATTTGATTTTTTTTCTCAGACTTAAGGCTCATGCCCACGGCTGTGTGCCAGCTGGGCCCGTGCTGCAGACTGCAAATTGCGGTCCGCAATGCACAGACACGACTGTGGGGCAGCCGCATGCGGATCGCGGACCCATTCACTTGAATGGGGTCCGTGATCGGCATCCGACGGTTCGCACCGCAAAAAAGTAGTGCATGCACTCCGTAGTTCTTCCGTGTGGATCCAATCCGTGCCTCCGTTCCGCATCTCCGTGATTGCAGACCCATTAAAGTGAATGCAGGGTGGAAGCAGTGGGAGATCTGAATCCAAACATGGGAGGGATGCACCACTGAATCCAAACATGGGAGGGATGCACCACTTACTATTCGGGAGTCTACCTGTGAGGAACACACTAGCAGTTCAAGGCTTCATAAACGCAGCTGCAGGTAGGCATTGTGCAGTGGTGGAGGGAAAATGCCATGTGTGGGAATTTGTCAACAAGTCCCTGGGGAATGTTAGCATGGTGGAATGCAGGATGTATACAGAAGGTGAGGTGCGGCTAAGGTGCTAATGTTGGCAAGTTGGCTCTGCGTCAACACATGGAGCGTCACCATAAAGTGGCATGGAAAAACTGTGCCACTCATTTAGTGTTACAGCATCTCCCACCAACCAATCAGGGCTCATCAACATCAGTAGAAGGAAGCTATTCCTTCCCATTGATTTCAATGTTGTCTCTTGCTCCTGATGCTACTCCTCGTCACTTGTTTCGACAGCAATTGATTACCTAGGCGGTTGCAAAAAGAAAACAGTATCTGTGCACTCATCCAACAGCGCAGAAACTTAACCTGCTCCTGGCCAAGTTTGCTGGTACTGCAGTCCCTCCCTTTCCACATAGTTGACTCTGCACATTTCAGAGAACTGATGGCTTGTTCCAAGCCAAGGTGGGGTGTCCCAAGCCAACATTACTTTTTCAAAAAAGCACCAGCCCTGCACATGCACGTTGAGCAGAAGATGGGCCAGTCCTTAGTCCTCTCGGTGTCTGGTAGAGTTCTTGCCAGCACTGACAAATGAGGTTGTAACTATGGTCATGGACAATATATAATAATAGTCGTTTACAGCCCACTGGGTAAATGTGGTTCCGGACCAGGCACCCCAGCAACTTGGCCAGGTGATGCCTCTGCATTGTAATGCTGGGATGTCTGCGCCAGTGTTCTCCTGGGGACCTGGGATCTTTTGATCCCTTGTCCTATTCACCCTTATAAAGATCTTGTGGCGAAACCAACCTCGCCACTGGGTTTTGGAGAGGCCTGTTTAAAAGCCTCTTGCCTCAGGATTATGGCCCATACTAACTTTTAAACCCCTGAACCTATTCAAGTGAATTTTGGATAGGTTTTTCCCCAAGTTATACTGTTTAAATTGATGTAAGTTATATGTATGAACAATGTAAACTCACAAAGTTGTAACAATTTAGAATAA
The DNA here is from genome assembly GCF_905171765.1 of Bufo bufo. Classification (NCBI taxonomy): domain Eukaryota; kingdom Metazoa; phylum Chordata; class Amphibia; order Anura; family Bufonidae; genus Bufo; species Bufo bufo. The sequence goes on along the minus strand of NC_053394.1, from coordinate 271,892,289 downwards.
GTGTAACTTGTCAGCTTGGGAGGAATATGCTGGGTGTGTTTCTATTGTGCCATTGTCCCATTGTGTGTTTAAATGGTGATGTCTGTCCTGTTGTATCCACATGTGTATTGGCGATTTCCCTTTGTCCTGAGAGATAATTGGATTGCTCCTCGGTTGTCTCCGGGACAGAGAGGAGGAAACCATGATGCATTGTGGGGATATGTTGTATCTGTCCTGTGTCGCAGTCTCCCTTCTGGTCCTCTGGGGGCGTGAACGATTGGTTGCTGTACTTACATTGTATGTGTTGTAAATTACTGATTGGTTGTATTTCAAAACCCTGTGGGCAGTACTATGTTTGTGGTTTATGAATAAAAGAGGCCGTACTTTAAGTACAGTCAGACCACTGCTTGACCCTCAACACGGAGCCTTGTCTCGTTATTGGGGGGATCCGCTGTATGCTGTTAGGGACTGATTGCCAGGAGTGTAAGCTGATTCCTGTTCGTCTGCTAGCAGCTATTCGTGAGGTTCCAGTTTGGAGTGCTATTTTGTATCCAGTTCGTGAGTTTGGTGTTCTGCAGTAGCTGGGCCTGTCTCTCAGAAAGGGGCATATCGCCTAAACGGATTTTAACCCCTTGTCTGCGGAAACGGTCCGTTACATTGGTGGCAAGCGGCGGGATCGTTCCTACAGCCAGAAGGACAGCTACAGGAGACACCATTTCTTTGGATTTTACAACTTAAGGGCAACGCATGTCTCAGTACAGCGACCCTAAAAGCACCAGGATGGAACCAGCAGTGGAGTACAGATACTCTGTTGAGGAATTTGACCGTATGATGTGGTTGCGGCTGAACTTCTTCGGACCCAATCCAGCTGAGAAATACGTGAAGTTCGTGAGGAGTCTAGTGTTCAAGACCCTACTATACCGGGCAGAAGGGGACGGTCAGCTGCCACGTTGGGTGGACCTCCATCGGAAGTTACAGTTGCGGGACAGAGAGAGCTCAGTCTCCTCTCCCCAGTGGCAGAGTGTCCAGCAGGGAATTGGGAGCCCAGTCTCCATTCCCCAGCGGCAGTGTGAATTGCAGGGAATTGGGAGCCCAGTCTCCATTCCCCAGCGGCAGTGTGAAGTGCAGGGAGAGGAGAGCAGCGTCCTCCCTCCCCAGCGGCAGGCTGAGTTACAGGGGGCAGAGGTAGTTGTTCCTGCCCCCCAGCAGCAGAGTGATATGCCGGGAAGGCAGTGTGAAATGCAGGGAGAGGAGAGCAGCGTCCTCCCTCCCCAGCGGCAGGCTGAGTTACAGCGGGCAGAGGTAGTTGTTCCTGCCCCCCAGTAGCAGAGTGATATGCCGGGAAGGCAGTGTGAAATGCAGGCAGAGGAGAGCAGAGTCCTCCCTCCCCAGCGGCAGGCTGAGTTACAGGGGGCAGAGGTAGTTGTTCCTGCCCCCCAGCAGCAGCATGATTTTTTGGGAATTGGGAGCCCAGTCTCCATTCCCCAGCGGCCGTGTGATGTACAGGGAATTGGGAGCCCAGTCTCCATTCCCCAGCGGCGTGTGATTTATTGGGAATTGGGAGCCCAGTCTCCATTCCCCAGCGGCAGGCGGAGTTACAGGGGGCAGAGACAGTCGGTCCTGTCCCCCAGCGGCAGAGTGTCCAGCAGGGAATAGAGAGCCCAGTCTCCTTTCCCCAGCAGCAGGACACTGTATTGGGAGCGGAGACGGTCGGTCGCCCTCCCCAGCGGCTGGAAGTATGTATGGGAGAGGAACTCGTTACCCCCTCTCCCCAGCGGCAGCTTAACGCACCAGGGGGAGACAGTAAGCCCCACAACAGTGCAGATGGGACCATGGTCTCTGCACCTACAGCACAGTGGGTAGGGACAGTCGGTCTCCCCCTCCAGCAGCAAAGCTGGGTATCCAAAGGGGAGACAGTCGGTCTCCCCCTCCAACAACCAGGCTCCAACCAGGCTTCTTCCATGGTAGCGCTGGCACCAGGGCAGAGTACCGCTGATCCCTGCCCACAAAGCAACCTCCACTCCAAGCCAGGGAGCAACACAGAGACCGGGAGTACCAGCTTCCAACATAACCTTGGTGGACTCACTGGACAGAGACAGGCTACCAAATTCAACAAGTCCAGTATTGGGTTGTGGGTGGACTGCCAGACTAACTCAGGTACTGACCGTGAGGTCAGGTATCTGGTTAGTCTTCCCTGGGGGGGGGGGGGAGATGTGTGGCGAAACCAACCTCGCCACTGGGTTTTGGAGAGGCCTGTTTAAAAGCCTCTTGCCTCAGGATTATGGCCCATACTAACTTTTAAACCCCTGAACCTATTCAAGTGAATTTTGGATAGGTTTGTCCCCAAGTTATACTGTTTAAATTGATGTAAGTTATATGTATGGACAATGTAAACTCACAAAGTTGTAACAATTTGTAATAAGTGTAACTTGTCAGCTTGGGAGGAATATGCTGGGTGTGTTTCTATTGTGCCATTGTCCCATTGTGTGTTTAAATGGTGATGTCTGTCCTGTTGTATCCACATGTGTATTGGTGATTTCCCTTTGTCCTGAGAGATAATTGGATTGCTCCTCGGTTGTCTCCGGGACAGAGAGGAGGAAACCATGATGCATTGTGGGGATATGTTGTATCTGTCCTGTGTCGCAGTCTCCCTTCTGGTCCCCTGGGGGCGTGAACGATTGGTTGCTGTACTTACATTGTATGTGTTGTAAATTACTGATTGGTTGTATTTCAAAACCCTGTGGGCAGTACTATGTTTGTGGTTTATGAATAAAGGAGGCTGTACTTGAAGTACAGTCAGACCACTGCTTGACCCTCAACACGGAGCCTTGTCTCGTTATTGGGGGGATCCGCTGTATGCTGTTAGGGACTGATTGCAAGGAGTGTAAGCTGATTCCTGTTCGTCTGCTAGCAGCTATTCGTGAGGTTCCAGTTTGGAGTGCTATTTTGTATCCAGTTCGTGAGTTTGGTGTTCTGCAGTAGCTGGGCCTGTCTCTCAGAAAGGGGCATATCGCCTAAACAGATTTTAACCCCTTGTCTGTGGAAACGGTCCGTTACAGATCTATTAGGCCTCTTGCACACTAACGTGTGTGCCCTGTGGCCGTGCTGCAGCCCGCAAATTTCGGGACGCAATGCATGAACACCAACAATGGGGCAGCCGCAGCAGATCGCGGACCCATTCACTTTAATGGGTCCACGATTCGCCCATTACACACAAAGAAAAGACATGTTCTATCTTTTTGCGGAATAGAAGTATGGGATGAAACCCCACTGAAGCACTCCGTAGTGCTTCCGTAAGGTTCAGTTCTGTGCTTCTGTTCCGCATCTCCGGATTTGCAGACCCATTCAAGTGAAGGGGTCCGCATCCGTAATGCGGAATGCCCAAAGAACGGCACCCGTGTATTGCGGATCCGCAAATGTGGTCCGCAATATGGCTACAGAGCGCACACGCTCATGTGAAAGAGGCCTTAGGGTGAGTGCCATTATACCACGCTGCCTGCTGAGTTCCGCCTCGTGCACAGAGAAGCATGCAGCTTTCCATGGCAGGCCTGGCAAGCTTTAGAAGGGGTTCACTGCAGCAGCCCTCTCCATACATTCCCTCAGCCACCGTGACGTACAGGTATACCTGATTTATAGCGATTCGTGAAGAATTAATGCAGAATAAATCAAATTTCTTGGCTAAATTCAGTGAAATTGTCGAATTGAGTTTTTCAAAACTTTGCTCATTTTTAGTGCCTATGCATGCTCACACAGTCCCGGCCAGCACTTTTTCCTATAGTGTGCTAGCAGGGTGGTCTTAACCCCTGGAAACTAGCTTTGGTTAATGTCATGGAAAAATAAATCAAGCCAGCAATGGAGGCAGGGTTGCACAACCAATGAGGCCAGGTGAGGCAATCGCCTCGGCCAGCACCTAGTAGGGGCAAGACAGGGGCAGCCGAAGGGCCATGGGCTGAAGGGAGGGGGGTAGGTTAAGAAATTGGTATTGGGGCACCCTTTAAGTTTTCAACTCAGGCATTAGAAAGGCTAGGTGCACCCCTGAATGGAGGCAATATGGACAATCACAATACATTAATAAGTGCTTTCGTGAAACCAGTGAGACAAAAGCAGTGCTCATCTGCAGCTTGGGGAGCACGGACACAGACTGGACCCGGCTGTAAAGACTTGAAGTAGAAAATGGAAGTCCAGCTTCTTAAAATGATGAGCTTTATTTCATGTGGAAAAACTTTCCAAAACAAGACACAGGATATACGGTCAAAGCGTTTCAGACCACACAATCCAGGTCTGTACTTATTTTCTTCCATTAGTTAGCGATTTGTATTACGTTTCTCTACATGATAAATAGTGATGAGCGGCAGGGGCAATATTCGAATTCGCGATATTTCGTGAATATTTGGTAGAATATTAGTCATGTATTCGCGAATTTGTGATTATTTTCTTGATCGCGAAAAAACAGCAATGTAATATTCGTGTAATGTGTGCGAAATACAGGCGTGGGTCACTATAGCTACATTTTTCAAGCTGCTAGAAGTTTCCTGAGACTGGAGAAAATGGTTGGCACGGCAGGACATTACAATAGCTTTATATGCAGATAGAGCGCTCCAATATATTCGCACTAGTGATGCAAATATTTTGGCCCAATACGTGCACCTTCACATTTTAACAGGTCTGACTACTTATTAATGATTGGTGCACTAAGTATTGTTGTAAACTTGTGACATCACAGCACTATGTTTGTAGCATGTATGTATGGACAGCAGAACCTCTCAGCTACACTATATCAGGATATAACCTACACTGACTATCTCCCACTAACTATCTGTATTATTTATATAAGAGACTAACTAACTAATGTAATGACTAGTGTTGATCACGAATATTCAAATTTCGAATATAGTTATATATATTCGTAATTTCGAATATTCAAATTAATTTTTCTATATTTTTTTTTTCTATTTTTTTTATTTTTTTTATCAGTACACATGATCCCTCACTGCTTCTAGCTTGTGGGCCAATAAGAAGGCTGCAATATACTTGACTTTAGGAGTAGTAGTGTTTGCGAATTTTGCTCTATATTTGTTTTTTTTGAATATTCGCTATATTGCAATATATTCTTGTTTTAGAATATTACGAATATTCGAAAAAACTAAGTTATAGCAATATAGAGAATATTTGAAAAAAATCGAATATAGAGCAATTTAGCTAATATAGTGCTATAATCTTCTTTGTCTAATAGTTGTAAGTTGAAAAATTCTCAATAAAAAATTTGAATCCGAAAATTCTAATTCTGAAAATTCGCATATTTTTTCCGATTTTTCAAGTTAAAAAAAAAATCGCGTATTTTCGAATTTGCGAATATTCGACAAATATTCTACAAAATATTCGCGAAATATTGCAAATTCTAATATGACCCCTGCTGCTCATCACTAGTAATGACACAGGAAAGCAGAGAGCACAGCAATAACACTGCTCTCTCTATGATCTGCAAAATACTGCATACAAAGGCTGTTGGGGAGGTTCTTATATAGTAAGGGGTAGGCAACTTTCCTATTGTTTGCTAGGGATGTTGCTAAGCTCAGACAAAGACATTGCAGCTTTCTCATTGGCCCACAAGCAAGAAGGGAGGTTACTGATGAAAAAAAAATCTAGAATATTTGAAATTTCGAATATATATATCACTATATTCTAAATATTCGCGAATTCTCAAAGTGCCGATATTCGCGATTTAATATTCGATATTTGAATATTCGCGCCCAACACTAATGATAAATGCCATTTGCTGAAGTGAGACTCCTGGGGGATTGAATATGACATTAGTTTGTCTGTGTATTTGTGTGTCTTTCCCTATGCTTTCCGTCTCTTGCTGGCCAGCAAACCTCTCTCTCTCTCTGCTATTTATTCTTCAGACAAACTAGGGCATTATCCTGATTGCAAAGCGCTACAGAATATGTTGGTGCTGTATAAATAAAGATTATTGTTATTCATACAAAACCCAGCATTATCACCTTACCTGCCTTACAGGGTCTGATTAACCCAAGTGAGGCACAGCTGCAGGCAAAGAATATATTTGTTTCTTTGGTATAACTTGGCTATTTCATGATATCCATATGAAGTAGATTGGTAGATTGTAAGCTCCTCTTTAGGGCTCATGCACACAATTGTTGGATGTTTTGCAGTCTGCAAATTGCAGATCCACAAAACACGGATACCGGCCGTGTGCATTCCGCATTTTGCCCCTAATAGAACACTCCTATCCTTATTAGTAATGCAGACAATAATAGGACATGTCATATATTTTTTTGCAGAAGGGCCATGCAGACATACGGAAACTGAATGCACATAGAGTCTTTTCCGTTTTTTTGGCGGCCCTATTCATGTGAATGGTTCTGCATATTGACCACAAAAAATAAATGGAACAGACATGGAAAAAAAACGTTCTTATGCGTAAGCCCTTAATAAGATAGTTACCAAGGTTAACTTGCAACACTTATGTTTTGGAAATTTATAGTGTGCATGTCCCTTTAAGACTACATGATCCTGGGTCTTACGGATGGAGTAGAGTTAACAGTGTATGTACTGAGGGAGCTACTTGCTACCAAGGTAGTTGCAAATAACCCTATTTACCTGCTACCTCTGAGGATTGTTCTACTTTTATTTTGTTTTGTCCTGTTTTATATTTGCACAAAATAAATTAGCATTTGTTTTGCCCCAAACTTAGTGAAGACTTTTTATAACGGCACGTACATCCACATCTCAACACAAAAACCCTTTAATATTTCATCTTGGAAGCAAATGAACAATAAGGAAAAAAAAGATCAATGTAGAAGTGTCCAAAGCCTTTTAATCAAACAGCACAATTTCCAAGGGAGAAACTGCAAAGTGTTACTGCACATAAGGATTCAGCAGCACCGTCAAGTTCTCATTTTCAGCCTCAGGTACTGTAGTTTTGTAAAATCTTATTTTGTGACCATATTTGGACCAGTGACATTGGAACTTTGAGCAAACATCCAAGTTAAGTTCTATTTCTCCTGGTAGATAAGATTTTACTTTGTGCACAAGCTCCCGCGGCACGTTCCTTTCTACAAGGCTACATGCACACGAACGTTGTTTTTGCCCGCATCCGAGCCGCAGTTTTTGCGGCTTGGATGCGGACTAATTCACTTCAATGGGGCCGCAAAAGATGCGGACAGCACTCCGTGTGCTGTCCGCAACTGTTGCTCCGTTCCGTGGTCCGAAAAAAAAATATAACCTGTCCTATTCTTGTCCGTTTTGCAGTTAGAATAGGCAGTTATATTAATGGCTGTCCGTGCTGTTCCAGAAATTGCGGAACGCACACAGACACCATCCGTGTTTTGCGGATCCACAATTTTCAGACTGCAAGACACACAACGGTCGTGTGCATGAGGCCTAAATGTAAGAAATGAGGCATAAAATTCCAGCAGCTAATATGATGTAGAAGTAGCTTTCTACAGAAACACTACATTAGATTTTATTACATCTTGACATTCACTTGTCAGAAAGATGATATCTTGTGACACCAGTATAAATGTGAATCCGCTTTCATTTCCTTCTTCTATCGAGAGTCATACAGGATATCTCCCTTTACTGTTCTGCATGCTGAAAAATTGTAGCAGTGCATTTTTTTTTGTGGTGAAAAAAGATGATGTTATCCCATGAATTAAAAAAAATATGAAAAATGTCTACAGCAACTCATACCATTGCTTTAACGATATCAGCTTTTTATTTACCTCTTTGCAGCTGTGGTATCTTCACTTTCTGTGAATGGGCAGCAGCTCATTCTATGTAGCTATTAACTACTGAACCAGCTTCTCCAAGGAATGCATTGCAGTCTACTCTTTTTAACTCCTTCTCCTGTCTTCTTCCCCTGCATAGAAAATTGCCACTTACACACACTGTCCCAGCGTTTCCACTAATAAATAGCACTAAGGTAAGTAATATACTTTTCCGACCACTAATTTCCTTCTCCACTGACAGAGATAAAGAATAGATCACTGCACCAAAGCTAGAAAGTTATTTAAAGAGGCTAATGTTAAGATGCCCACACATACACTCACCTAAAGAATTATTAGGAACACCTGTTCTATTTCTCATTAATGCAATTATCTAGTCAACCAATCACATGGCAGTTGCTTCAATGCATTTAGGGGTGTGGTCCTGGTCAAGACAATCTCCTGAACTCCAAACTGAATGTCAGAATGGGAAAGAAAGCTGATTTAAGCAATTTTGAGCGTGGCATGGTTGTTGGTGCCAGACGGGCCGGTCTGAGTATTTCACAATCTGCTCAGTTACTGGGATTTTCACGCACAACCATTTCTAGGGTTTACAAAGATGGTGTGAAAAGGGAAAAACATCCAGTATGCGGCAGTCCTGTGGGCAAAAATGCCTTGTGGATGCTAGAGGTCAGAGGAGAATGGGCCGACTGATTCAAGCTGATAGAAGAGCAACGTTGACTGAAATAACCACTCGTTACAACCGAGGTATGCAGCAAAGCATTTGTGAAGCCACAACACGCACAACCTTGAGGCGGATGGGCTACAACAGCAGAAGACCCCACCGGGTACCACTCATCTCCACTACAAATAGGAAAAAGAGGCTACAATTTGCACGAGCTCACCAAAATTGGACTGTTGAAGACTGGAAAAATGTTGCCTGGTCTGATGAGTCTCGATTTCTGTTGAGACATTCAAATGGTAGAGTCCGAATTTGGCGTAAACAGAATGAGAACATGTATCCATCCTCTGATGGCTACTTCCAGCAGGATAATGCACCATGTCACAAAGCTCAAATCATTTCAAATTGGTTTCTTGAACATGACAATGAGTTCACTGTACTAAAATGGCCCCCACAGTCACAAGATCTCAACCCAATAGAGCATCTTTGGGATGTGGTGGAACGGGAGCTTCATGCCCTGGATGTGCATCCCTCAAATCTCCATCAACTGCAAGATGCTATCCTATCAATATGGGCCAACATTTCTAAAGAATGCTATCAGCACTTTGTTGAATCAATGCCACGTAGAATTAAGGCAGTTCTGAAGGCAAAAGGGGGTCCAACACCGTATTAGTATGCTGTTCCTAATAATTCTTTAGGTGAGTGTATTAGGTGTCTGCTGATCTCACCCATATCAGGGTGACTGGTTGACCATCTAATGCATGTCCTGACTTTTCCCCAATGGTAGATGTTGGGGAAATAAAGCATGAAAAATTCAAAGAGGGATCTGGCTGCAGTTTACTCCCCACTGCCTATTGAGAACAAAGGCACCCTAGGCCGAGTTGATTAAATAGTGGTCCCTCAAGATACAATGGTCTCAGAAAACTTGTAGAAATCTGAGTCTCACTACCTTCTGGGATTCGCATCCCCATGTATCCCTTGGTTGAACTTGATGGACTTATTTCTTTTTTGAACTGTATTAACTATGTAACTATGTAAGGATACAATATTTTCAACTTACAATGGTCTTTCCTGGGCCATCATCAATTGAAACTAGACTCAACATACTCATACAATGCCTCAGATTCAGGTCCAACCAATCAACATGGGCATTTCTCTTATAAAACACCTGTATTGGCTATCTAGAAGCACCTCTTTACAGTACAGTGTGGTACTACATGTTCTGCATTTCCCTCTGTCTGTGCCAGGGTGAGCGGTTCCATTAGATGTCAGGTAGGGACGGCTTCATTCATTTTTCTGGGACACTGTGTACAGTCGTAGCCAAAAGTTTTGAGAATTACATAAATATTGGAAATTGGAAAAGTTGCTGCTTAAGTTTTTATAATAGCAATTTGCATATACTCCAGAATGTTATGAAGAGTGATCAGATGAATTGCATAGTCCTTCTTTGCCATGAAAATTAACTTAATCCCAAAAAAACCTTTCCACTGCATTTCATTGCTGTCATTAAAGGACCTGCTGAGATCATTTCAGTAATCGTCTTGTTAACTCAGGGGAGAATGTTGACGAGCACAAGGCTGGAGATCATTATGTCAGGCTGATTGGGTTAAAATGGCAGACTTAACATGTTAAAAGGAGGGTGATGCTTGAAATCATTGTTCTTCCATTGTTAACCATGTGACCTGCAAAGAAACGCGTGCAGCCATCATTGCGTTGCATAAAAATGGCTTCACAGGCAAGGATATTGTGGCTACTAAGATTGCACCTCAATCAACAATTTATAGGATCATCAAGAACTTCAAGGAAAGAGGTTCAATTCTTGATAAGAAGGCTTCAGGGCATCCAAGAAAGTCCAGCAAGCGCCAGGATCGTCTCCTAAAGAGGATTCAGCTGCGGGATCGGAGTGCCACCAGTGCAGAGCTTGCTCAGGAATGGCAGTAGGCAGGTGTGAGCGCATCTGCACGCACAGTGAGGCGAAGACTTTTAGAAGATGGCCTGGTGTCAAGAAGGGCAGCAAAGAAGCCACTTCTCTCCAAAAAAAACATCAGGGACAGATTGATCTTCTGCAGAAAGTATAGTGAATGGACTGCTGAGGACTGGGGCAAAGTCATATTCTCCGATGAAGCCTCTTTCCGATTGTTTGGGGCATGTGGAAAAAGGCTTGTCCGGAGAAGAAAAGGTGAGCGCTGCCATCAGTCCTGTGTCATGCCAACAGTAAAGCATCCTGAGACCATTCATCTGTGGGGTTGCTTCTCATCCAAGGGAGTGGGCTCACTCACAATTTTGCCCAAAAACACAGCCATGAATAAAGAATGGTAACAAAACACCCTCCAACAGCAACTTCTTCCAACAATCCAACAACAGTTTGGTGAAGAACAATGCATTTTCCAGCACGATGTAGCACCGTGCCATAAGGCAAAAGTGATAACTAAGTGGCTCGGGGAACAAAACGTTGACATTTTGGGTCCATGGCATGGAAACTCCCCAGATCTTAATCCCATTGAGAACTTGTGGTCAATCCTCAAGAGGCGGGTGGACAAACAAAAACCCACTAATTCTGACAAACTCCAAGAAGTGATGATGAAAGAATGGGTTGCTATCAGTCAGGAATTGGCCCAGAAGTTGATTGAGAGCATGCCCAGTCGAATTGCAGAGGTCCTGAAAAAGAAGGGCCAACACTGCAAATACTGACTCTTTGCATAAATGTCATGTAATTGTCGATAAAAGCCTTTGAAACGTATGAAGTGCGTGTAATTATATTTCACTACATCACAGAAACAACTGAAACAAAGATCTAAAAGCAGTTTAGCAGCAAACTTTGTGAAAACTAATATTTGTGTCATTCTCAAAACTTTTGGCCACGACTGTACTACAGCATCCTGAAGAAGCTCCTGTGCCCATTATAGAAAGTGATTTACAGCTTCCAGCATCTATTCCTGACTGCCATATGTAAGGTATTCCTTTATTTGTCTAAGTTATCTACTTATTTTACTTAACCACCTCCGGACCGCTGTACGCACAGACGCGTCCTGGAGGTGGTTGATTGATTCCGAGTGGACGCGCCAGCGCGTCCTCTCGCGAGACGCGAGATTTCCTGTGAACGCGCGCTCACAGGAACGGAAGGTAAGAAAGTGGATCTCCAGCCTGCCAGCGGCGATCGTTCGCTGGCAGGCTAAAGATGTGATTTTTTTAACCCCTATCAGGTATATTAGACGCTGTTTTGATAACAGCGTCTAATTTAACTGCTACCTGGTCCTCTGGTGGTCCCCTTTGTTTGGATCGACCACCAGAGGACACAGGTAGCTCAGTAATATGTTGCACCAAGCACCACACTACACTACACCCCCCCCCGTCACTTATTAACCCCTTATTCACCCTTGATCACCCCATATAGACTCCCTGATCACCCCCCTGTCATTGATTACCCCCCTGTCATTGATCACACCCCTGTAAAGCTCCATTCAGACGTCCGCATGATTTTTACGGATCCACTGATAGATGGATCGGATCCGCAAAACGCACACGGACGTCTGAATGGAGCCTTACAGGGGCATGATCAATGACTGTGGTGATCACCCCATATAGAATCCCTGATCACCCCCCTGTCATTGATTACCCCCCTGTCATTGATCACACCCCTGTAAAGCTCCATTCAGACGTCCGCATGATTTTTACGGATCCACTGATAGATGGATCGGATCCGCAAAACGCACACGGACGTCTGAATGGAGCCTTACAGGGGCATGATCAATGACTGTGGTGATCACCCCATATAGACTCCCTGATCACCCCCCTGTCATTGATTACCCCCCTGTCATTGATCACACCCCTGTAAAGCTCCATTCAGACGTCCGCATGATTTTTACGGATCCACTGATAGATGGATCGGATCCGCAAAACGCACACAGACGTCTGAATGGAGCCTTACAGGGGCATGATCAATGACTGTGGTGATCACCCCATATAGACTTTCTGATCACCCCCCTGTCATTGATTACCCCCCTGTCATTGATCACACCCCTGTAAAGCTCCATTCAGACGTCCGCATGATTTTTACGGATCCACTGATAGATGGATCGGAATCCGCAAAACGCACACGGACGTCTGAATGGAGCCTTACAGGGGCATGATCAATGACTGTGGTGATCACCCCATATAGACTCCCTGATCACCCCCCTGTCATTGATTACCCCCCTGTCATTGATCACACCCCTGTAAAGCTCCATTCAGACGTCCGCATGATTTTTACGGATCCACTGATAGATGGATCGGATCCGCAAAACGCACACGGACGTCTGAATGGAGCCTTACAGGGGCGTGATCAATGACTGTGGTGATCACCCCATATAGACTCCCTGATCACCCCCCTGTCATTGATTACCCCCCTGTCATTGATCACACCCCTGTAAAGCTCCATTCAGACGTCCGCATGATTTTTACGGATCCACTGATAGATGGATCGGATCCACTGATAGATGGATCGGATCCGCAAAACGCACACGGACGTCTGAATGGAGACTTACAGGGGCATGATCAATGACTGTGGTGATCACCCCATATAGACTCCCTGATCACCCCCCTGTCATTGATTACCCCCCTGTCATTGATCACACCCCTGTAAAGCTCCATTCAGACGTCCGCATGATTTTTACGGATCCACTGATAGATGGATCGGATCCGCAAAACGCACACGGACGTCTGAATGGAGCCTTACAGGGGCATGATCAATGACTGTGGTGATCACCCCATATAGACTCCCTGATCACCCCCCTGTCATTGATTACCCCCCTGTCATTGATCACACACCTGTAAAGCTCCATTCAGACGTCCGCATGATTTTTACGGATCCACTGATAGATGGATCGGATCCACTGATAGATGGATCGGATCCGCAAAACGCACACGGACGTCTGAATGGAGACTTACAGGGGCATGATCAATGACTGTGGTGATCACCCCATATAGACTCCCTGATCACCCCCCTGTCATTGATTACCCCCCTGTCATTGATCACACCCCTGTAAAGCTCCATTCAGACGTCCGCATGATTTTTACGGATCCACTGATAGATGGATCGGATCCGCAAAACGCACACGGACGTCTGAATGGAGCCTTACAGGGGCGTGATCAATGACTGTGGTGATCACCCCATATAGACTCCCTGATCACCCCCCTGTCATTGATTACCCCCCTGTCATTGATCACACCCCTGTAAAGCTCCATTCAGACGTCCGCATGATTTTTACGGATCCACTGATAGATGGATCGGATCCACTGATAGATGGATCGGATCCGCAAAACGCACACGGACGTCTGAATGGAGACTTACAGGGGCATGATCAATGACTGTGGTGATCACCCTATATAGACTCCCTGATCACCCCCCTGTCATTGATTACCCCCCTGTCATTGATCACACCCCTGTAAAGCTCCATTCAGACGTCCGCATGATTTTTACGGATCCACTGATAGATGGATCGGATCCGCAAAACGCACACGGACGTCTGAATGGAGCCTTACAGGGGCATGATCAATGACTGTGGTGATCACCCCATATAGACTCCCTGATCACCCCCCTGTCATTGATTACCCCCCTGTCATTGATCACACCCCTGTAAAGCTCCATTCAGACGTCCGCATGATTTTTACGGATCCACTGATAGATGGATCGGATCCACTGATAGATGGATCGGATCCGCAAAACGCACACGGACGTCTGAATGGAGACTTACAGGGGCATGATCAATGACTGTGGTGATCACCCCATATAGACTCCCTGATCACCCCCCTGTCATTGATCACCCCCCTGTCATTGATCACCCCTCTGTAAGGCTCCATTCAGACATTTTTTTGGCCCAAGTTAGCGGGAATTATTATTTTTTTCTTACAAAGTCTCATATTCCACTAACTTGTGTCAAAAAATTAAATCTCACATGAACTCACCATACCCCTCACGGAATCCAAATGCGTAAAAATTTTTAGACATTTATATACCAGACTTCTTCTCACGCTTTAGGGCCCCTAGAATGCCAGGGCAGTATAAATACCCCACATATGACCCCATTTCGGAAAGAAGACACCCCCAGGTATTCCGTGAGGGGCATATTGAGTCCATGAAAGATTGAAATTTTTGTCCCAAGTTAGCGGAAAGGGAGACTTTGTGAGAAAAAAATAAATAAAATCAATTTCCGCTAACTTGTGCCAAAAAAAAAAAAATTCATGAACTCGCCATGCCCCTCATTAAATACCTTGGGGTGTCTTCTTTCCAAAATGGGGTCACATGTGGGGTATTTATACTGCCCTGGCATTCTAGGGGCCCTAAAGCGTGAGAAGAAGTCTGGGATCCAAATGTCTAAAAATGCATTCATAAAAGGAATGTGGGCCCCTTTACGCATTTAGGCTGCAAAAAAGTGTCACACATGTGGTATCGCCGTACTCAGGAGAAGTTGGGGAATGTGTTTTGGGGTGTCATTTTACATATACCCATGCTGGGTGAGAGAAATATCTTGGCAAAAGACAACTTTTCCCATTTTTTTATACAAAGTTGGCATTTGACCAAGATATTTATCTCACCCAGCATGGGTATATGTAAAATGACACCACAAAACACATTCCCCAACTTCTCCCGAGTACGGCGATACCACATGTGTGGCACTTTTTTGCAGCCTAGGTGGGCAAAGGGGCCCACATTCCAAAGAGCACCTTTCGGATTTCACAGGTCATTTACCTACTTACCACACATTAGGGCCACTGGAAAATGCCAGGGCAGTATAACTACCCCACAAGTGACCCCATTTTGGAAAGAAGACACCCCAAGGTATTCCGTGAGGGGCATGGCGAGTTCCTAGAATTTTTTATTTTTTGTCACAAGTTAGTGGAAAAAGATGATTTTTTATTTATTTATTTTTTTCTTACAAAGTCTCATATTCCACTAACTTGTGACAAAAAATAAAAACTTCCATGAACTCACTATGCCCATCAGCGAATACCTTGGGGTGTCTTCTTTCCAAAATGGGGTCACTTGTGGGGTAGTTATACTGCCCTGGCATTCTAGGGGCCCAAATGTGTGGTAAGGAGTTTGAAATCAAATTCTGTAAAAAAATGACCAGTGAAATCCGAAAGGTGCTCTTTGGAATATGGGCCCCTTTGCCCACCTAGGCTGCAAAAAAGTGTCACACATCTGGTATCTCTGTATTCAGGAGAAGTTGAGGAATGTTTTTTGGGGTGTCTTTTTACATATACCCATGCTGGGTGAGATAAATATCTTGGTCAAATGCCAACTTTGTATAAAAAAATGGGAAAAGTTGTCTTTTGCCAAGATATTTCTCTCACCCAGCATGGGTATATGTAAAATGACACCCCAAAACACATTCCCCAACTTCTCCCGAGTACGGAGATACCACATGTGTGGCACTTTTTTGCAGCCTAGGTGGGCAAAGGGGCCCACATTCCAAAGAGCACCTTTCGGATTTCACTGGTCATTTTTTACAGAATTTGATTTCAAACTCCTTACCACACATTTGGGCCCCTAGAATGCCAGGGCAGTATAACTACCCCACAAGTGACCCCATTTTGGAAAGAAGAGACCCCAAGGTATTTCGTGATGGGCATAGTGAGTTCATGAAAGTTTTTATTTTTTGTCACAAGTTAGTGAAATATGAGACTTTGTAAGAAAAAAAAAAAAAATCATCATTTTCCGCTAACTTGTGACAAAAAATAAAAAGTTCTATGAACTCACTATGCCCATCAGCGAATACCTTAGGGTGTGTACTTTCCGAAATGGGGTCATTTGTGGGGTGTTTGTACTGTCTGGCCATTGTAGAACCTCAGGAAACATGACAGGTGCTCAGAAAGTCAGAGCTGCTTCAAAAAGCGGAAATTCACATTTTTGTACCATAGTTTGTAAACGCTATAACTTTTACCCAAACCATTTTTTTTTTACCCAAACATTTTTTTTTTATCAAAGACATGTAGAACTATAAATTTAGAGCAAAATTTCTATATGGATCTCGTTTTTTTGCAAAATTTTACAACTGAAAGTGAAAAATGTCATTTTTTTGCAAAAAAAATCGTTAAATTTCGATTAATAACAAAAAAAGTAAAAATGTCAGCAGCAATGAAATACCACCAAATGAAAGCTCTATTAGTGAGAAGAAAAGGAGGTAAAATTCATTTGGGTAAGTTGCATGACCGAGCAATAAACGGTGAAAGTAGTGTAGGTCAGAAGTGTAAAAAGTGGCCTGGTCTTTCAGGGTGTTTAAGCACTGGGGTCTGAAGTGGTTAATAAGGATCACTATGGATATTATTTAGAATGGAGGCTGCTGTGGGTGTCATTACTCATTATAACTGTATAATGTCTGATAGGCCTAGTCCTGAGCTGAGTTATATTACCCTGCCCATGCCCTGTATAATAATGTACCCATCCCTGATCCCCAGCGGGGTAATATAACTAAGGGGTATCAGGGTACATTATTATACAGGGCAGGGTAATATAACTCAGGACTAGGCCTATCAGACATTATACAGTTATAATGACACCCACAGCAGCCTCCATTCTAAATAATGTCCATAGTGATCCTTATTAAAAATAATGTCCCCCCACAGGCAGGCTCTGCGGGCGGCGGCGCTCACTCACTGTACATCAGGCGCCGCGTGACGTACAGTGAGTGAGGTGAGCACTGCCACCCGCACTGCCTGCCTGTTACCGCCCGCCCGGAGCAGTGCTGAGAAAGAAGCCTGCTGTGAGTGAGAGCCTGAGTCTGTGGGACAGTGGGTCACTGGGTGCGTCACTGTGACCGTCCGTGCAATGTGGTGACACATTTTTTACAATGGGGAGACACTTATTTCATCGAGCAGTTTTGAGGGGGGGGGGGGGTTTTTTTTTGACCCTCGCCCTGAGAGAAATTTTACCTAGAAACTGCACTGCTAGCAATAGGCAACCAACAGTTACTAAGACTTGTGCGGACAGTGGAATATCTGCCCAGAAGTCTTTCTGATCATTCCCCCAAAGGCATAAAGCTAAAAATCGACAACTGACACAAGAACTACAATCTAGAGTCACTGATACGGAGTGTAAATACGTTGATAATCCCACGGCGGCAAATCGATCTAACTGGGTAGAAGCACAGCAATTGTATAAGGACCACCAAATAGAGTTAGCAAACAACAAAAGGCTGTTTTGGAAACAGAAGTACTTTGAGGAGGGAGAGAGTGTGGGCCATATGCTGGCCTCTGTTATTAAGGCTCAGCAAGGACCCTCTTGTATAGGGTGTTTGCGGGATGCGACAGGCAATTTACAGTACAGAAATAATGACGGTATTTGCGGATTACTATAAGCAGTTGTACGCCACTAAATTAAAGCGCAGTGACGGTGAGATCCGGGACTTTCTCACCTCGGCCAGGCTACCAGTGCTTACGACGGAACAAATAGAGAGCCTTGAGGAACCCCTTAGTCTGGAGGAGTTAGAAGTGGCAGTGGGAGGGCTTCCTAATGAGAAAGCACCGGGGGCGGATGGAATACCTGGGGAACTGCTGAAAAAATATAATGACTTTATGTTACCGCAACTCTTAGAGGTCTTTGATCAAGCAAATATGTTAGGCAGCTTGCCCGAGTCTATGGAAGAGGCCATAATAATAGTTCTGCCGAAACCGGGTAAGGACCCCACGGCGATTATTTCTTAATCTGCAGTTGTCTGGGGGACGAGCGGGTTGCCGTGCAATCCTTTCACTCGACGCTGCAAAGGCTTTCGATAGCGTTGAGTGGAAGTTCTTATGGAAAGTAATGGAGAGTATGGGGTTCGGACCCAAATTTGTATCCTGAGTAAAATTATTATATAGAAGACCGAGAGCTAGAGTACGTACTAATGGGGTATTGTCCGAGGCATTTACTTTAGAAAGGGGTACGTGTCAGGGGTGTCCTTTATCGCCAATGCTATTTGCCTTGGCTATAGAACCTCTGGCGCAGTTAATACGTGCAGATCCCAAAGTAACGGGTTTGACATATGGCGGAGTAGAGGAAAAAATTGCACTGTATGCCGATAACATGTTGCTCTTTCTAGACAACATTGAACAATCAATACCCCATGTCATGCAGCTTATTGAGGAATATGGTGCCTATTCGGGCCTAACCATTATCTGGGACAAATCGGTAATGCTCCCCATGGATTCGGTGCCGAGTTCACTCCAGATCAAAATAGCTCCTTTGCAATTGGCCAGACAGTTTAAATACTAGGGAATACAGGTAACATATAGGTCACAAGAATATGTTGGCCTGAATCTAAGCCCACTACTGACAAATAGTGCCCTAAAAGTTGATAGCTGGTGTAAGTTGCCATTATCTGTTATAGGGAGAGCTAACTTAGTTAAAATGGTTCTAATGCCACAATTTCTGTACATTTTACATAATAGCCCAATTTGGATACCAATGAGACACTTCTACAAAATACAGGGGTTATTCAGGGCCCTAATATGGAATAAAAAGTCCCCAAGAATTCGCTTAGAGACCTTACAGAGGGAGAAGGATAGTGGTGGACTGGCGATTCCCAATCCGTGGCTGTACTTTTTAGCGGCACAAGCTCAACAGTGCAAATCCTGTAGTGGCCTGGGTACTTCGGGGTCTGTGAGTGCGCTATTGTCTTACTTGATGGGAGGGAGACCACCAGGGTATATACTGGAGCTTGGCTCTGTTATTCGTCCCCCAGAACCCATCCCGTGTGTTACTCTACTATGCAAAGCATGGAAAAAACTTAAAGATATCACCAAAATCTCGGGGTGTAGTGCCCTTACTCCCTTATGGAACAACTCCAGTCTCCCGGAACTGAGTAAGTTGGAAGGCTTTGATAGTTGGGAGAAAAAAGGAATTTACTGGGTGTCACAACTGTATACAAACAAAATCTTCAAAAGCTTTGAACAACTGAAGGAGGAGTTTCAGCTCACGAACACAAACTTCTATCAGTACTTACAATTACGCCACACCTTGTCAGCGCAGGGAAAGACAACAGATCTAACTATACAGGCATCTATGATAGCGGAACAGATCAGAAAGGGAGGGGATACCAAAGGAGTGATCTCCGGCTTCTACAAGTTGTTACTATCATTCTATCAGGACCACTTTCCATTGACTGTTAGGGAAAAATGGTCCCTAGAGGTTGGCCCCCTGAATGATGCGCAGTGGTCCGAAATACTGTCTAAAAGCCCCTTGTTATCATTGTGTGAGACACACAGACTGTCGCAATTATACTTAATACACAGGGTTTAGAGAACACCTAAATTCCTACATAAAATAGGAGTACGTGACACATCTAACTGCCCGAAATGTGATGTGTCGGAGGCACATATAATGCACATGTTTTGGGAGTACACTGCCATAGGTCCCTTTTGAAATCTAGTGCTCGATATTATTTTTCAGGTGTTCAGGATCAGACTTCGGGTAGACCCTTTGACATGTGTATTGGGCTTGTTACAAGACAAATTCACAACCGATCTTAATATTGGCATTAGTAGAACACTGTATCAAGCTAGGAAGTTAATAGCCAAATACTGGATAAGCACTACAGTACCAACTAAGGAGGAATTTATTGCTCGTATGAATGTGATAATTGGACATGAAAGGGGGGTGTACCTTAAAAGAGGTGTGAGTAAGAAGTTTGAATCTATATGGGGACCGTGGTTGAGTACGCCAGGACTACCCACTGGACGTCTTCTATCCTTGCAATTAGGGTGGATGCCTAGAGTAGGATGAAGTGAAGCATGATAATGGGACGGTACGGATGAACGGGTTATGGTGGAAACAGAGATAGATGTTTCTCAGGATATGTGGAGAAGAAAACTGAGCTGACATTGTGGTGTGGTGCAGGTTGGGGGGGGGGGGTTTCTACTCTTCTAGGTTTATACTTTGTGTATTATTGTGCCTAAGTTGGGCCTTTACTTGTTTATGTCAATGTATATTTGATGTACGCCTATCTATACGAATGGGAATTTAAAAAAAAATAAAAATAACTTGATTCAAAAAAAAAACATTGGACAGTGACATACCAGAGAGGGATCATTGGCAAAAATTCCCACACAAAATATGTATTTTGATCAGGGGCCATTTTTATGCGTCTTAATGGGAAACTCTCAAAAATGTACCATGCTGGAGCCTAGAAAATTTTTATTTTAGGCAATGGGAGTACAGGCCCCAAAAATTAGGCATTCACCTGAAAGAAAAGAGCTTGTGATGATGTGGCTGGAGGTACATTAGGCGGTCAATTGATAAAAAATTTACTGTAGGCCACTGAAGTACAGGCCCCAAAAATTAAGCATTCACCAGACAGAAAATAACTTGTGATAATGTGGCTGGAGGTAAATTAGGCCGTCACTGGATACAAATTTTACTGTAGGCCAGTGGAGTACAGGCCCCAAAATTTAGATATTCACCTTACAGAAAAGAACTTGTGATGATGTGACAGGAGGTACATTAGGCAGTCACTGGATACAAATTTTACTGTCGGACAGTACAGGCCCCAAAAATTAGTCATTCACCAGACAGAAATGAACTTGTGATGATGTGGATGGAGGTACATTAGGCGGTCACTGGATACAAATTTTACTGTAGGCCAGTAAAGACCCCAAAAATTAGGCATTCATCTGACAGAAAAGAACTTGTGATGATGTGGCTAGAGGTACATTTGGTGGTCACTGGATACAAATTTTAATGTAGGCCAGTACAGACCCCAAAATTAAGGCATTCATCTGACAGAAAATAACTTATAAAGATGTGGCTAGAGGTACATTAGGCGGTCACCGTATACAAATTTTACTGTTGGCCAGTACAGGCCCCAAAAATTAGGCATTCAGACAGAAAAGAACTAGTGATTACACCGCTCAACAATGATTTTGCTACTGAGAGAAAAACATGTGATTTATACTAAAATGAGCGCTGATTCCAATTATGAACTCAGAATTTGCCTGACATGTCTAGATTTTAACCCCTTAACCCTTTCAGGACCAAGACATTTTTCACCTTAAGAACCAGGCTATTTTTTGCAAATCTGACCAGTGTCACTTTATGTGTGAATAACTTTAAAACGCTTTTACTTATCCAGGCCGTTCTGAGATAGTTTTTTCGTCACATATTGTACTTCATGACACTGGTAAAATAAAATCAAAAAAATTATTTTTTATTTATAAAAAAATACCAAATTTACCAAAAATTTGCAAAAATTTGCAAATTTCCAAGTTTCAATTTCTCTACTTCTATAATACATAGTAATACCTCCAAAAATAGTTATTACTTTACATTCCCCATATGTCTGCTTCATGTTTGGATCATTTTGGGAATGACATTTTATTTTTTGGGGACGTTACAAGGCTTAGAAGTTTAGAAGCAAATCTTGAAATTTTTCAGACAATTTCCAAAACCCACTTTTTAAGGACCAGTTCAGGTCTGAAGTCACTTTGTGAGGCTTACATAATTGAAACTGTGGCGAAACCAACCTCGCCACTGGGTTTTGGAGAGGCCTGTTTATCAGCCTCTTGCCTCAGGATTATGCCCCATACTAACTTTAAAGGAGCAGCTTAAATCTGTCTTTGCAATTGTATTTTGTTATGTGAGGGTACCCAGATAGCTAATTGTATTGTATTTGTGTATTCTGAGTGCCATTCACCTAATGATATGCACTCAGACTTGAGCTATCTGGGAATATGTTAAATGTCTGTGTTTGCTGTGGGGATTTCTGTCCGGTTGTCCCCACATGTGTATTGGCGATTTCCCTTTGTCTTGAGAGATAATTGGATTACTCCTCGGGTGTCTCCAGGGCAGAGAGGAGGAAACCATGATGCATTGTGGGGATGTGTTGTGTCTGTGTATCCTGAGTTGCTGCATATCTGTCCTGTGTCGCAGTCTTCCTTCTGGTCCACTAGGGGCGTGTCCACCAGATGGGGACCTGCATAAATACGGGCGGGTAGCCCTCAATAAAGGAGTTCCTGTTTTATACCTTCATGAAGTCTTGGCTCATGTTTGGGGGATGGAATAACTACACTCTTGGGGATTGCTATATCACAATACTCCCCTGAGTATAAGCTCTTGTAAGAGCTTGCTCCTGGTTCCTGTCTCTGGATTTAGGAGAGGTTCACCCACTGGAGCCTTGTCGTAGGTCCAGGGTGGGAAGTAGACGGCGAGACCTCCACCAAGCTTCGGCGGTTCGTGGGGTCTGCAGTGCTGACGGTGTCAAGTGGAGTGCTTGGAGTCCTCTGGAAGCACTAGGAGCACCTATCGACGGAGGTACCAGGTCGGGGTGCTAGGCGTTCCGTTACATTGGTGGCAAGCAGTGGAATGGCGTCCTAGTGTGAGGAGAAGCAGCTCGGAGACACCGTTCGTGGAGTATATTGAGGGCAACGCTAGTATCCGTACAGCGCCCCTGGCTACAGCAATATGGATGCCGTTGGTTCCTGCACAGCATTCTATGAGGAAGATCACCCGGATTACAGGGATGCCGAGCGGAAAGGCGTATGGCACCAGGCCCTGGAGGACGTGCAGCGTCGGAGGGGTGAGAGTCTTCCCAGTGAGGAGCAGAGATTGCGAATGCGATTGGCGCTGCGACTACCTCTACTGGGAGAGCAACCATTGCTGGAGTGGGTGTCAGAGCTTGAGACAATGGTATTGCAGGAAACCTGGCTGGATGACGCTTACCAAGCACTATGGTGGGACACAGTACGACAGTCTCCATGGATGGAGGAGTACGCCAAGCCTGAAGGTGAGGAATATAATTGCCCTTGGTTATTGTGGGAGTCTTTTGAGAACATTGACTTTGGGAGAACAGAAGAGTCTAGATTTTGGGACATTACTGACTACAGGTGGGACTTGCACAATTGGCCTACAACTAGTGGGGTGAGGGCAGATCTGACCTTTCTGGTCCAAAGGGAGTGGGAGCTGGAGCAAGATTATCAACAGTTGTTTCGCTCCATTCAAGCCCAGTGCAAGATACAAGACAGGTTGGATACCAGGCCCAGACCTGCAGCCCTTCCCCTGGCAAGTCACAGCTGAGGTATCCCCTACTTCCTCACCAACTGTGGAGGTAGGGGACTTCATAGACTGGTACTGGGAGGAACCCCAGTCGGCAGGTGGAGATGGGACCGTAGTCACCGTCAACAGGGTGGCTGGGCAGGAGGCCCAGATCCCCAACTGCCACTGGGAGTAAAGGGAGAGGAGATTGTCGGTCCCTCATCTCTGCAACAACCAGAATCACTGGTAGAGGAGACAGTTGGTCTCTCTCCCCAGCGGCAGATGGGGTATCCAGAGGAGGGGGTAAGTGATAGCCCCCCTCCACAGCTCTCTCCCAGCCCAACACTGAGGGTAGTGGGTAAGGCTTTAAACCCCACTGACCCCTCTCCAGCAGAAGAGCTGGCATCAGAGCAGAGCGCCGCTGGCCTCTGCCCTAACCATTCAGTTACTACCCAGCAGGAGTTGGCACCATGCACCCCAGCTGAAGCGCTGGCATCAGGGCAGAGCGCCGCTGGCCTCTGCCCTCCCCTATCCTCTTCTCCAGAGCCAGACTTCCCACTGGCTACCCCAGCGGAAGAGCTGGCATCTGGGCAGAGCACAGTCGGCCAGCTGCCCACCAAGTACCTACAGCTCCAAGCTAGAGAACCACAAGGAAGCAAGGAGTCGCAGATGCCCACTCAACAGCTGGGGACATACAAAACAGAGCCAGGCCCCAAAATTTAACAGGTCCAGTATTGGGTTGTGGTTGGACTGCCAGATTAACTCAGGTACTGACCGTGAGGTCAGGTATCTGGTTAGTCTTCCCTGGGAGGGGGAGATGAATGGCGAAACCAACCTCGCCACTGGGTTTTGGAGAGGCCTGTTTATCAGCCTCTTGCCTCAGTATTATGGCCCATACTAACTTTAAAGGAGCAGACAGACCGGCCGCACAGCTTAAATCTGTCTTTGCAATTGTATTTTGTTATGTGAGGGTACCCAGATAGCTAATTGTATTGTATTTGTGTATTCTGAGTGCCATTCACCTAATGATATGCACTCAGACTTGAGCTATCTGGGAATATGTTAAATGTCTGTGTTTGCTGTGGGGGTGTGACATTGTGTGTTTTGGGTGGGATTTCTGTCCGGTTGTCCCCACATGTGTATTGGCGATTTCCCTTTGTCTTGAGAGATAATTGGATTACTCCTCGGGTGTCTCCAGGGCAGAGAGGAGGAAACCATGATGCATTGTGGGGATGTGTTGTGTCTGTGTATCCTGAGTTGCTGCATATCTGTCCTGTGTCGCAGTCTTCCTTCTGGTCCACTAGGGGCGTGTCCACCAGATGGGGACCTGCATAAATACGGGCGGGTAGCCCTCAATAAAGGAGTTCCTGTTTTATACCTTCATGAAGTCTTGGCTCATGTTTGGGGGATGGAATAACTACACTCTTGGGGATTGCTATATCACAATACTCCCCTGAGTATAAGCTCTTGTAAGAGCTTGCTCCTGGTTTCTGTCTCTGGATTTAGGAGAGGTTCACCCACTGGAGCCTGGAGCCTTGTCATAGGTCCAGGGTGGGTAGGAGATGGCGAGACCTCCACCAAGCTTCGGCGGTTCGTGGGGTCTGCAGTGCTGACGGTGTCAAGTGGAGTGCTTGGAAACCTCTGGAAGCACTAGGAGCATCTATTGACGGAGGTACCCGGTCGGGGTGCTAGGCGTTACAGAAACCACCCAAAAACTCAAAACTGATTTTACAGGGGACGTGGCCAGCAGCCGGCATGTGAGCACGCTTCTGTGAGTAGCTCCACTTACCCTCGATAATCCTTCACCATCCTGACAAACTGCCGACTCCAGGCACAGAGTTGACGGTGTGTAGGAGACGGAGGAGACCCCGCCCACCGACTATGGGGCCCAGCAAAGCGCAAACGGCTGCGGAGAAGCTCAAAGAGTTCGCCAGGTCTGAGGCCCAAAGTGGAGCCACGACCCCTACACGTGCGGCTGTTACCCGCGGGCAGGCTGCCCAACAGGCGGATGCAGAGGAAGGCGCTGAGCAGGAGTTTACCCTCAAGGCAGCTTATGAGCAGTTACTAGTGGCAATATCATCATGCCAAACATCACTCACCGGGAAGCTGGAGGAGGTGAGAGTGGATGTGGGCCTGCTCCGCCATGACATGCAGCAGCTCAGAGATCGGGTCAAAAACACAGAAGATCGCGTGTCTGCGCTGGAAGATCTGACCAGACCCATGGCAGGGAAGATGCAAGACCTGGAGCGATCCGTAGGTCAGTGGCAACAGAAATGTGACGACCTGGAAAATAGATCGCGCCGCAACAATGTGAGGATCTTTGGCCTACCAGAGAAAGCTGAGGGCAGAGATCCTGCGGCCTTCCTAGAGGCCTGGTTTAAAGAGCAGTTCCCTGAGGCACCCTTCTCTCCTGCATATACCGTGGAGAGGGCACATCGTGTCCCAGCCAGATACCCCCCACCAGGGGCTCCTCCTAGACCCCTCTTGGCGCGTCTGCTGAATTGGAGAGACCGGGATCTTATCCTTAGCCAGGCCAGAAGCAAGCAAGACATCAGGCATGAGAATGCAAAGATCTCCCTTTTTCCGGATTTCTCTGCAGATCTCCAGAAGAGGAGAGCCACATTTGTTGCAGTTAAACGTCGCCTTCGGGATCTAAATCTTCAATATTCGATGGCTTATCCGGCCCGCCTTAGAGTCATAGACGGCGAAAAAAACGTGTTTTTCAATGATCCTCGCGAGGCGGAGGACTGGGCCTCAAGAAAAGCTGCGCGTCCTGGACCGCGCTAAACTTTTCGCTGTCTGTTCACAGCAAGTATTAAAACATCCTCATATGTCTGATTCTAGGGAGACTTGTTCTTGTTTGCCCTGAGCATGACATTATTTAAGATGCAGCACAGCTGATATTGGTCACTTTTTCATGTTCTGGACTGCATTTGATAGTCTTATGTGTGTTCTCACTTAAATGCAGGGCGTTTCCCTGCACACAGCACCAGTCACTTTGTCAACATGTTCCATTGTCATGTATTAAGGCCTGCAGTTTTGCATATATTTGCTGAATGGGGGGTAGGAGCAATACCTGTATGGTTATAACACCTATTTGCACTATACAGGTCCCCGAGTTAAGGGCCACCAAGTTAGTCGGATCAGGATTCGACACCTTTATGTTTATAATGTTATTGTTCTGTATTACGTTTTTGTATGCTCAAGCTTATATGTCTCAAGTATGGCCATCTCTCTTCATGATAGCAACAGGGGAGTCTCTGCTCTATGTTGATCAAATGCCTAAACTGTCAGTGTATGCAATGTGGATGTGGGTATATGTCCTTGATTCAAACCTGGTGATTCCATGGCCTCCATGAGAGTGATGTCATGGAACGTGAGGGGACTGGGAGACCCTAATAAGAGGATTGCGATTTTTTCTCAAATACGCTCCTTTAATCCTCATATTCTGGGCCTTCAAGAAACCCACCTCACCCCGGAAACAGGGAACAGGTTGAAAAAGCCCTGGGCGCAACACTTATTCAACTCATATGGGAGCTCTCACTCCAGAGGTGTGGCCCTGCTGTTCCATAGAAGCCTCAGATGCGAGATTCACTACTCAGCTGTGGATCAGGGAGGGCAGTACATCTTCATACATGCTCATATTAACTGTGTCCCATATGTGATTGTTAATCTGTATAATTCCCCTCCTGCATCTTTATCCCTTCTACAAGCAGTCACGGGTTTTGTGGCTAACTATCCCAATGCCCGTTTCATATGTATGGGAGACTTTAATCAAGTAGTCAGTGAGGATTTAGACAGATTCAGCTGTAGGGCAGATAGAGGAGGGACGGGAGGGAACAGCACGGTTCTTGCCAGAATATCGCAGGAGATGGGATGGGTAGACATGTGGAGAGCCAGGAACCCACTAACGAGGGAATACTCTTGCTTTACCCCTGCCAGGGGAGCCCTGTCCAGAATTGACTACTTGTTTGTCAATGCCATAGTATATACTGACCTGGTGAATATTAGGCACGGACCACAGGGCCCTTCCGACCATGCCCGATTGTTGGCGGAGTTGGCCCTGACTGATCATGTCGGCGCTGGCAGTAAGATGCGTATACACCCTTTCTGGCTGTCCTTGTTTGGTTTAAATGACAGAATCCCTGATCAGTTGAGGATGTTCTTTGAGGTACAGGGCGAGTCTACAGACGCTCTATTGCTTTGGGAGACAATGAAAGCGTACCTTAGAGGTTGCATCAAATCCTCCATCTCATACGTTAAGAGAGATTCGCAACGTAAGGAAAATGATTTACATGCCAGCTGTAAGGAGGCAGAGAGGGCGTTCACTGAGTCCCCCTCTGAAGAGCGCAGATTAGAGTGCTTATCCAGAGGGAGAATGTACATGCTGCACCTGGAGGAAAAGAGCAAAAGGAAGCTCTTTTTCCTTAAGCAACAGGCGTTTGAAACAGGCAATCAGACAGGGAAGTTACTTGCGCATATAGCACGCACTAATAATATGTCTCCCCCGGTACTCAGGATACAGGAGACTGACGGCCGCATAATGGAATCGGTGCAAGATATATTGAAAGGCTTTCATAATTTTTACAGAGACCTATACAAATCAGCAGCTACCTACTCAGGGCTAGAATTAGAGTCCTACCTCACTGAAGTGTCTCATCCTCGGCTAGCGGACCTAGATAAGGGTCTTATGGAGGAGGATATTACATTAGAGGAAGTGGAGAGAGCCATTAAGGATCTACCGACAGGGAAAGCCCCAGGCCCAGATGGCATCCCGGTAGAGGTATATTCTAAGTATGGGGAAAATCTAAACCCTCAGTTACTGAACCTGTACCGAGCGGCGCACTCCCGTGGCTCCTTGTCAGATTCCATGTATGATGCATCCATTGTTGTGATCTTGAAGCCTGGCAAGGATCCATTGGAATGTGGATCTTATCGTCCAATTTCACTTTTAAACTTGGACTATACAGGGAGTGCAGAATTATTAGGCAAGTTGTATTTTTGAGGATTAATTTTATTATTGAACAACAACCATGTTCTCAATGAACCCAAAAAACTCATTAATATCAAAGCTGAATATTTTTGGAAGTAGTTTTTAGTTTGTTTTTAGTTTTAGCTATTTTAGGGGGATATCTGTGTGTGCAGGTAACTATTACTGTGCATAATTATTAGGCAACTTAACAAAAAACAAATATATACCCGTTTCAATTATTTATTTTTACCAGTGAAACCAATATAACATCTCAACATTCACAAATATACATTTCTGACATTCAAAAACAAAACAAAAACAAATCAGTGACCAATATAGCCACCTTTCTTTGCAAGGACACTCAAAAGCCTGCCATCCATGGATTCTGTCAGTGTTTTGATCTGTTCACCATCAACATTGCGTGCAGCAGCAACCACAGCCTCCCAGACACTGTTCAGAGAGGTGTACTGTTTTCCCTCCTTGTAAATCTCACATTTGATGATGGACCACAGGTTCTCAATGGGGTTCAGATCAGGTGAACAAGGAGGCCATGCCATTAGATTTTCTTCTTTGATACCCTTTCTTGCCAGCCACGCTGTGGAGTACTTGGACGCGTGTGATGGAGCATTGTCCTGCATGAAAATCATGTTTTTCTTGAAGGATGCAGACTTCTTCCTGTACCACTGCTTGAAGAAGGTGTCTTCCAGAAACTGGCAGTAGGACTGGGAGTTGAGCTTGACTCCATCCTCAACCCGAAAAGGCCCCACAAGCTCATCTTTGATGATACCAGCCCAAACCAGTACTCCACCTCCACCTTGCTGGCGTCTGAGTCGGACTGGAGCTCTCTGCCCTTTACCAATCCAGCCACGGGCCCATCCATCTGGCCCATCAAGACTCACTCTCATTTCATCAGTCCATAAAACCCTAGAAAAATCAGTCTTGAGATATTTCTTGGCCCAGTCTTGACGTTTCAGCTTGTGTGTCTTGTTCAGTGGTGGTCGTCTTTCAGCCTTTCTTACCTTGGCCATGTCTCTGAGTATTGCACACCTTGTGCTTTTGGGCACTCCAGTGATGTTGCAGCTCTGAAATATGGCCAAACTGGTGGCAAGTGGCATCTTGGCAGCTGCACGCTTGACTTTTCTCAGTTCATGGGCAGTTATTTTGCGCCTTGGTTTTTCCACACGCTTCTTGCGACCCTGTTGACTATTTTGAATGAAACGCTTGATTGTTCGATGATCACGCTTCAGAAGCTTTGCAATTTTAAGAGTGCTGCATTCCTCTGCAAGATATCTCACTATTTTTTACTTTTCTGAGCCTGTCAAGTCCTTCTTTTGACCCATTTTGCCAAAGGAAAGGAAGTTGCCTAATAATTATGCACACCTAATATAGGGTGTTGATGTCATTAGACCACACCCCTTCTCATTACAGAGATGCACATCACCTAATATGCTTAATTGGTAGTAGGCTTTCGAGCCTATACATCTTGGAGTAAGACAACATGCATAAAGAGGATGATGTGGTCAAAATACTCATTTGCCTAATAATTCTGCACGCAGTGTAAAATCCTGACCAGAATTATAGCCAATAGATTGAATAAGGTCATCACGTCAATAATTCACTCTGATCAGTCGGGCTTCATGCCTGGAAGGTCCACATCAGACAACATTAGGAGGGCTCAAGTAATTGCGCAGCTGGGGGTAGCTAAGAAGGAGAGATGGGCTTTGGCCTCACTGGACACGGCCAAGGCTTTCGACTCGTTGGAATGGCACTTTTTGACTGCAGTGCTGGGCAGCTTTTGCTTCGGTCCTAAATTCATTAAATGGATAGAAATATTATATAAAAAACCCACTGCTAGCATCCAACTGAACGGTTCCCACTCTGATAGGTTCCCCTTACTCAGAGGCACGAGGCAGGGATGCCCGCTCTCGCCTTTGCTGTTTGCAATTGCCATAGAGCATCTGGCCATTAGATTTGCCAGGACCAGGTTTATGCAGGTGTCTGCGAGGGAGATAGGGAAGACAGGATTGGACTATATGCAGACGACTTGATCCTCTTTATGTCGGAACCGGAAGTATCTCTACTAAGAGCTATTGAAATCATAGAGCGCTTTGGGCAATACTCCGGGCTGCACATAAACTGGGGCAAGTCTGCCATCATGCCACTCTGGAACCATGATTGGCCTAGTTGTCGAAACAACCTGCCTGTAGTTGATAGGTTTAAATACTTAGGGGTAATAATCACTAAAGAGCCCCAACTCTCCTATGTATTGAATATTGAACCCTTAGAGACCATATTCCAAGATAAGGTTAAAACATGGGAGACCCTCCCTTTGTCGGTTATGGGTATATTGAATCTGGTAAAGATGGTACTCTTGCCCAAGGGTTTATACTTGCTGTCACACTCCTGTACGCCAGTCCCCAGGGGATTTTTTAAACGTATCCACGCTATTATAGCCTCCTTTGTATGGGGTAAATCTAGGAGGAAACTCTCACTGTCAGTTTTACAGAGGCCAAGGCTACAGGGAGGAGCTTCCCTTCCAGACTTCTTTCTTTATTATATTGCAAGTCAACTTAGATTTCTGAGATATTGGGTCACCGATGCCCCAAGCCCAAATGCAGAATGCTACCTGCATGAATATTTGCAAGTCCCCACGCTGTGGCCCTTTCTGGAGGGATCTCGCCATATTCAAAAGGGTCTTCTCCCAGTACATAAGCTAGCCCATCAGATATGGCAGGCATCTAAGTTAAATTCCTACAAGGATTTGCCAAGTGAAGTCCCCGTATGGGATAACTGTATGTTCCCACATCTGGTAAAGCTGGATGGTGTGTCTGACTGGAAGAGGCATGGTATACTCACTTTGGGCAATCTATATGAGAGCGGGCAGCTTAGATCATTCTCCCAGATTCAGGATAAGTTTCAGGTGTCCTGTACTCTTTTCTTCAGGTACCTCCAATTGAGACATGCACTACAGGCCCAATTCAGAGGTGATAACAGGAGTATTTCAAAATACCCTATCATAGGGGTTTTAAAATCGCAAAGCCCGAGAGGCATAGTCTCAGCGCTATATACACACTTGTTGGACTGCGGCCTGCTGGTGGCCCCGTTGGCCGTTGAGGGCAGATGGAAGTTGCTAATACCATCTTTGTCTTCTGAGGATTGGGAGGAGGCATTAATGGCTCCGACTAAGGTATCACCCTCTATAAATAATAGGATGATCCAGCTTTTTATCCTTCATTGTAGCTATCTCACGCCCACCAGACTTCAAAAGATGGGCAGGATTAGCCACTCCAGGTGCCATAGATGCGATGCTGTTGGAGCCAATTTTTGGCATATGATGTGGGATTGTGAGTTCATTCGACAGGTCCTCGCAACTATGGTTCCTGTGACATTGCCGTTATGCCCCAAGATTTGCATTCTGGGAGTCATTGATGAAGAGTTGTGGTCACACTACCACAGAATCTTCTTAGCGGAAACACTATTTCTAGCTAGAAAGGCAATTGCCATAAGATGGATGGGAGATTCCCCCCCTCGAAGGGACAATGGCTCACTCTTGTGAACCACGCAGTCTCCATGAAGAACATTGTGTATAAGCATAGGGGGTGTCCACAAAAATTTGATAAAGTCTGGGGTGACTGGTGTGCCTCTCCTCTCACCTTACACTCATCGCGTCTGCACTCGACGGCTGACGGGTCACATTGATCTTCGAACCAATATTCAGATACTTTATAGCACTGTTATCACTGATGTTAATGTTGGAGCATTTATGTGTGTGATTTGTCTATTCTGTGAATATTGTATGCTGTCAGGGTTAAGAACATGTCCTTTTACATGCTAGAGTCCTGATAAATGTCAATGTCTTTATGTATCACTGTTCTCTTGGTATTTCTGAGGCGCCCCTGCATGGGCCATCACATTGCTACATGTATGCTATACTTGTATCATTCTCATTTAATAAAACGAGTTTAAAAAAAAAACTGATTTTACAAACTTTGTTAACGCTTTAGGTGTTCCACAAGAGTTATTGGCAAATGGAGATGAAATTTCAGAATTTCAGTTTTTTTGCAAATTTTAAATTTTAATCCATTTTTTCCAGTAACAAAGCAAGGGTTAACAGCCAAACAAAACTCAATATTTATTGCCCTGATTCTGTAGTTTATAGAAACACCCCATATATGGTTGTAAACTACTGTACGGGCACATGGCAGGGCGCAGAAGGAAAGGTGCGCCATATGGTTTCTGGAAGGCAGATTTTGCTGGATTGGTTTTTAGACACCATGTCCCATTTGAAGCCCCCTGATGCACCCCTAGAGTAGAAACTCCAAAAAAGTGGCCCCATTTTGGAAACAATCCGGCAATCTGGATGCAAACAGATGCATTTGGGAGATGGGGTACAGAAAGGGCAATCTGTCACAAAGACCGTGATCGCCGAACAGTGTGTTGTCTTCCTGGCGCTAGCGTTCGACACATTGCGGATCGGGTTGACAGATTACTGGGAGGGGCTGGAGAAGACCCAGCGGTCATGGTCCATATCGGAACCAATGACAAAGTTAGAGGAAGGTTGAGATTCCTTTAAAATGATTTTAGGGATTTAGGTCAAAAGCTTAGGGCAAGGACCTCAAAGGTAGTGTTTTGCAAAACACTGCCTGTACCACGAGCCACACAATAAAGGCAGCGTGAGATTAGGGAGGTTAACAAGTGGCTAAAGAACTGGTGTAGGAAGCAGGGGTTTGGGTTCCTGGAGAACTGGGCCGACTTCTCTGTCAGCTACAGGCTCTATCGTAGGGATGAGCTGCACCTTAATGAGGAAGGGGCAACTGTGTTGGGGGGAAAGATGGCTAGAAGGTTGGAGGAGTGTTTAATCTAGGGACTGGGGAGGGTAATTACATTATAGGATGGGAAGATAGAGACCGGGGTCAAGGTAGTGGGACTGGGGGAGGAATGGAAGGAGGGACTAGAACAGTTCAGAAGGAAAGGTGTAGGGTAAAAAATATACATAAACCTCTTAATTGTATGTATACTAATGCCAGAAGCCTGACTAATAAAACTGGTAAACTGGAATTAGTGATGTGTGAGGAGGACTATGACATAGTGGGAATAACAGAAACATGGCTGGATGATAGCTATGACTAGGCAGTTAATGTACAAGGTTACAGTCTGTTTACAAACTATCGCCAAAACCGGAGGGGGGGGGGGTATGCCTTCATGTAAAGTACTGTTTAAAGCTCACACTTTGGGAATATATAAGTGAGGGACATGAACATGTGGAGTCACTGTGGGTACATGGAGCTAAAAACAGTAATAAATTACTAATAGGAGTTTACTATAAACCGCCTAATATACCAGAGTCCACAGAAAATCTACTACTAAACCAGATAGACAAGGCGGCAAATCATAATGAGGTGGTTATTATGGGGGACTTCAACTACCCAGATATAGACTGGGTAACTGAAAGCTGTACATCTCATAAAGGAAACAGGTTATTGGCAATAACCAAAGACAATTACCTTTCCCAACTGGTTCAGGACCCGACTAGAGGGACGGCCATACTGGACTTAGTATTAACCAATAGACCTGACAGAACAACAGATGTGCAGGTTGGGGGACAACTGGGAAATAGTGACCATAAATTAATAACCTTCCAATTATCCTTCAAACTAGTGTTTCTACGGGGAGGAACAAAAATACCAAACTTCAAAAAAGCTAATTTTAGCCAACTAAGAGAGGCCATAGGCCTAAATAACTGGGACAAAGTCCTCAAAAATAAAAATACAGCCACAAAATGGGATATTTTTAAAAAGCATGCTAAAATCTAATTGTGAGAGGTACATACCTTACGGGAATAAAAGCTTAAGGAACAAGAAGAAACCAATGTGGATAAATAGAACTGTAAAGAAGGCAATAAATGACAAAAAGAAAGCATTTAAATCACTAAAACAGGAGGGTAGCGAGGAAGCACTGAAACTATAAGGAAAAAAATAGAATATGTAAAAAACTAATAAAAGAGAGCAAAACTAACCCTAAAATATTCTTCAATTATATAAATCGTAAAAAGTATAAATCTGAAGGTGTCGGCCCTCTACAGAGAAATGAGGGGGGGAGTTGCAGAGAGCGACGAGGAGAAAGCAAAACTATTAAATATTTTTTTCTCCACTATAATCACTGAGAAAAATAAACTGTCAGATGAAATGCAGAATGTAAAAGTAAATTCCCCATTAAAAGTACCCTGTCTGACCCAGGAAGAAGTACAACAGCGACTTAAAAAGATTCAAATAGACAAATCGCCAGGGCCAGATGGCATACACCACCGTATCCTAAGAGAATTAAGTAATGTCATAGCCAGACCCTTATTTCTGATATTTATAGACTCTATACTGACAGGGAGTGTTGCACAGGATTGGCTCATAGCAAATGTGGTGCCAATATTCAAAAAGGGTGCAAAAACAAACCCCGGAAACTATAGGCCGGTAAGTTTAACATCTGTTGTGGGTAAACTGTTTGAAGGTTTTCTAAGAGATGCTATCTTAGAGGATCTCAATGAAAACAAGCAAATAACATCATATCAGCATGGCTTCATGAGGGATCAGTCATGTCAAACTAATTTAATCAGTTTCTATGAGGAGGTAAGTTCTAGACTCGATGGATGTCGTATATCTGGACTTCTCCAAAGCATTTGACACTGTACCACATAAAAGGTTAGAATATAAAATGAGAATGCTCGGACTGGGAGAAAACGTCTATGTGGGTAAATAACTGGCTCAATGATAGAAAGCAGAGGGTGGTTATTAATGGTACACACTCAGATTGGGTCACTGTCACTAGCGGAGTACCTCAAGGGTCAGTATTGGGCCCTATTCTCTTCAATATATTTATTAATGATCTAGTAGAAGGCTTGCACAGTAAAATATAAATTTTTGCAGATGACACTAAACTGTGTAAAGTAATTAACATGGAAGAGGACACCATACAGCTACAGATTGATCTGGATAGATTGGAGGATTGGGCAGATAAGTGGCAGATGAGGTTTAACACTGACAAATGTAAGGTTATGCACATGGGAAGGAATAATGCAAAACACCCGTACATACTAAATGGCAAAACAATGGGTAACACTGACATGGAAAAGGACCTAGGAATTTTTATAAACAACAAACTAAGCAGTAAAAACCAGTGTCAAGGCAGCTGCTGCCAAGGCTATTAAGATAATGGGTTGCATCAAAAGGGGCATAGATGTCCATGATGAGGACATATTCCTACCATTTTACAGTTCTGGGCTCCTGTGAACAAGTCAGACATAGCAGAGCTGTAGAGGGTTCAGAGGAGGGCAACTAAAGTAATAACTGGAATGGGGCAACTACAGTACACTGAAAGATTATCAACATTAGGGTTATTCACTGAGGGGATACTAATTACTATGTATAAATATATCAGGGGGCAGTACAGAGATCTCTCCCATCATGTATTTATCCCCAGGACTGTGACTGTGATGAGGGGACACCCTCTGCGTCTGGAGGAAAGAAGGTATGTGCACAAACATAGAAAAGGATTCTTTACGGTAAGAGCAGTGAGACTATGAAACTCTCTGCCTGAGGAGGTGGTGATGGTGAGTACAATAAAATAATTAGAGTGGGGCCTGGATGTATTTCTGGAGTGTAATAATATTACAGTCTATAGCTACTAGAGAGGGGTTGTTGATCCAGGGAGTTATTCTGATTGCCTTATTGGAGTCCGGAAGGAATTTTCCCCCCTTAAGTGTTTTTTTTTGCCTTCCTCTGGATCAACTTGCAGGATAACAGGCTGAACTGGATGGACAAATGTCTTTTTTCGGCCTTATATACTATGTTACTATGATCCGGATGCAGATCCGTCTCACAAATGCATTGCAATAACGGATCCGTCTATAATTAAGACAAGGAACATTCTTTGTTCTGGGTGGTGGCGAATATGTGTGGGTTGGCATAAGGAATTTCAATTACACATGGTTGTCACAGGTGTTGAATTCCTCCGAGATCCATGCCTTATTCATTTTTAGAAATGTAAGGTAGTCCACAATGTCGTGAGCTAGGCGAGCGCGCTTATCGGTCACGATATCCCCTGCTGCGCTGAACATCCATTCGGACAGGACACTGGACGAGGGGCAAGCCATGGCAAATTGTGCCAGGTCTGGCCATAGGTCAAGCCTGCACACCCAGTAGTCCAGAGGTTCCTCACTTCTCAGAACGTCCACATCGGCCGTTAACCCGATGTAGTCGGACACCTGTCGGCCTAGGCGTTCCCTGAGGCTGGATCCGGAGGTCGGCTGTTGATGGGTTGGCTGCAAGAATGATCTCATATCTAAAGTGACCAATACATCTTCAAACCACCCTCTTCTTGCATGCACTGTTGGATTGGTACCCGCAACTGTTTCTCTGTAAGTGGAAATTCCTCTGCCAGTGCCTGCAAAAGCATAATGCAGCATTTCTCAAAGCAAGGCCTGGTAGTGCTGCATTCTGAATGTCGTCCTCGGTTTCCACCACCCAGCCACGGACAACACCAGAGATCCCCGAAAAGTTTAAAGTTCCCCTCAAAGCCTGCTCATCTTGCTCCTCCTCCCCCCAACCACCATCCTCCTCTGACTCCTCTTCACACTCCTGCTGACTTGTCTCAGATGGAGTAGCCCCCCTGGGAATTCATTCAGCATTGCAACTTCCTCATCTTTCAGCACCTGCTCCTCGACGGCTTGATCAATGACACAATGCGAAGCACGCTCCAGAAAGAAAGTGTAAAGTATGATTTCACTGATGGTGCCCTGGCTGCAAATGGGCAGTTTGGTGATCTCATCAAATGTCCGCAGAAGTCTGCATGCGTCACGCATGAGCAGCCACTGGTGTGGTAAAAAGTAACCAAGCTCCCCAGAACCTGTCCTACTGCAGAGTTCGTACAGGTAGTCGTTAGCGGCACATTGCTACTGGAGCAGTCTATCAAGCATATAAAAGGTGACGTTCCAGCGCTTTGGGCAGTCACAAATCAGACGTCTGACGGACAGGTGGTGTCGCCACTGAACGTCAACAAGGCGAGCCATTGCCGTGTAAGATCTTCTAAAATGGCCTGAGATTTTCCTGGCCTGACGCAAGACGTCCTGGACCCCGGGGTATTTGGCAACGAATCACTGCACGACTAAGTTCAGGACGTGTGCCATGCATGGCACGTGTGTCATTTTGCCCTGTTTCAGAGCGCTCAGCAGATTGGCACTGTTGTCGCACACCACTTTACCAACTGTCAAATTGAGCAGGGTTAGCCACTGATCGGCCTGTGACTGCAAAGCTGAAAGCAGTGCAGGACCATGTGGCTCTTGGCTGCCAGGCGTAACAGCCGCAGCACAGCATGGCAACGTCTCACCTGGCACGTCAAATAGGTTCTGGGGAGCTTAGGGGGTGCAGCAGAAGAGGCGGTAGCAGTGGAAAAGGAGGAGTCAGCCGAGGATGAGATGGAGGATGGAGTAGAAGGAGGAGAAGAAGAGGCAGTGTCTGTGGTCAGATGTATCTTGGTATCGACACTGTGTGCTAGAAATATATTCACTTGCCGCTGAACGTGGCCATATAGCTTTGGGATGCCCTTCCGGGAGAAATTTTTACTTCTGGGGACTTTCCATTGTGGTGTGCCAATGGCCACAAATTTTCTAAAGGTCTCCGAGTCCACCAGTTTATATGGCAGTAGTTGGCGGGCTAGTAGTTCCGACAAGCCAGTGGTCAGCCGTTGGGCAAGAGGGTTATCCGGCGTCAACAACTTTTTACGCTCGAACATTTGGGCCAAGGAAGCCTGTCTTCTGCCGGATGAACGCGACAACTGCACGGTGAAAGGTGGAGTGGAGGATAAATGGGAAGAGAGAGGAGAAGGAGAAGAGGCAGGATATGGAGCGCAGGGAGTGTGGCTTTGTGTGTTCTGACGGCGTTGCTCCCACTGGGCTAGGTTATGGAAGGCCAGGTGCATATACTCACACTAATCAGCCTATGGGGCAGACGAGCTGGTCAGGAGTGCACGACTGAGGTGTCAGCCACACCTCCAGTACAAACTGCAAAGAAAAAGGGGTTCAGTCAGCACATGCCAATGCGCAGTTTTAATTGGTGTGAGTATATAGCTTAGCCTGCTCTCCCTCATTCACTGGAAGCCATTTGGCATCAGGAGAGGTATAGTGTGGACTCTCAATGCATTCTTTGGTGGCCATTTGGCACCAGGAGAGGTGTGGAGTGAGCTCGGCATGCATGTTGGTACCTGCATTCCTTGGATATAATGGAGGCCATTTTGGTCCCATGGATGACAGAAATTAAAGCAGGCCCAGCATGCATGTGGGACCTACACTCCTTGAATTGTATGGTAGCCGTCTTGACACATAAAGGGTAGTATTTAGTGTTAGGACCTGTCTTACAGAGATCGCCTTGACGTGCGGCAGACGGGCTCAAATAATTTTGTACTAAATGTATTTGGCAAGCATCTCTAATTTATAAGTATGGCATTAGCAATTATTATGCATTTTTGTACTTTATTTGGTTTGCAGAGAGCTGTTGCATTGCATGTTTTTTTTTTTTACAATGATTATCACTGTATGTAAACAAACAATCATTAATGCATTAGTTGCATTATTTTCTTCAGCACAACCTCATTTACTCGGGATGTTGTGCTGCTGACAAACCATGGTTTTAATGTTTGCATAAATTATGAAATCTGCTGATAAATAATTGTTTGGTTGTCTGCTGATTGGCTGACATTTTTACCCGGGCAATGATTCGGAATGACCATTAATGCAGTTGTTCGTTTGCACAATCATCAGTCCATGTTAATGGTCCATACTCCCTAAGATTAACCACAGATCCCCCAGATTTTATTCTCAGGGCTCCAGGAATCTTAGATTTAAGCTTCTGTATGTAAGGACTTCAACCTATAAAGCTGTGGAACAGACAAGGATGGAATGTGCTGGAAACCTGTTGAGATATGTGCTTAACAAAATATATATAGCATATTTGTTAGTCATAAAGAAACCCATATTAACCCACAAACGTATATAATATAGTTGGTAGTCAAGAAGAAATTCATCTGAAGAGTCAACACACAGACAGCTAAATTAGCTTCTTTCTGTAAGGACTGTCCTGCAGAACAGATTTCCCTGCCACTGGCAGGCTGCCAGTATGACTCAGGGATATGTTACACACCAGACAAGCCTTAGGTTTACTTTTCAATGCAATTTAGGAGTGTTGTTGCTTAAATAAGGCATAGTGTTTAACATGGACACATCATTACTGTATAGTTATTACTAGGATGAAACAACTGTAGCCAGCATAGATTTAAAGCGGTGATCCAGGTTCCCCCCAATTCTTTGCCTTCTTCCCTAGCTTGTTTAACCTAATGCAAAAATTAAGGATAAGAGAATCAACTCTAACAAATTGTTTGTTTCATTTGCAAGACTACTTCACTTGTGAGAGGCTGTCCTCACAGGTGAAGTAACGCTCACCTGCGATTTGATTGACAGGCCAATACCGCTATTCTGAGTACTTGATTAGGCGCAGAAGCTCAAATTTGGCTTTGAGAGGTGCGACTGTGCATGCGCCACTACTCTTCCAGATAAGAGGACATGAACAGTTGCTTTCAAAGCCATATTTGAGCTTTGTCATCTGTGCTGCTATTTGGAGTTGCAGCGCAGGCAGGAGATTCACAGTGCCAGGATAAATGTTCAGCCCTATCAATCAAACAGCAGGTAGGCGTTTATTTAGCTGTGGGTACAGCTCCTCACAGGTGAAGATGTCTTGCTTTTTCTTACAATCAATTAACTCATCTCTAACAAGAATCATACTTACCTGGTGCCTGCTGCTATGGGTTGGTGTCCTGACTGTAATCAGAGATCCTCCAGTCCCAGGCTTGTTTACTTCCGGATGTGGTCACATGTGCCGCTACAGGTGACTGGCCTAATCAGTGACATGCCGCTTGAAAATGTGCCACCATTGGGGCCAGTCATTGGCTGCAGAGGTACACTTCACCTTGTCTGCAGCCCATATGGAAGTTAACTAGATGGTGTCATTTCTGAAGAAACCACAGGATGTTGGCTTGAAAATGCTAGAGATATAAGCAAAGTCTGTTTAACCTGGCTTATTAAAATTTTAACCCAAGTCACCCAATAACTGACTATGCCAAATTTGTGGACCCTGCCATTGACAGTCTAAGAGTGGTGGCAATTTCAATTTTCCCATATAAAAAGAATGGCTGAAATGTGATTGGCCTCTGGCTTTAAAACTGTGAGAATAGAAGTATTTGAAAGTTTTACATTGAAATCAATAGGTGAAATATGATTGGCTGTTTTAGGCTTCACCCACTTTTCCTAAATTTTGACTGCAGTCACCCAGTGCCACAGTGGACGGGATCTCAGATACACAGATAAACCAACAAACCAGTTTCTAGACGAGAAGCAGGGCAAGGGTCACCTCCTAGCAAATCCCTGACTTCTCTCCCTACACTGCTAAGCCCACATTCAGACCTTGATGGTAGGAATAATGTGTCCTCGTGCCTGGGCTAAAATACCCTAGAATCCCTGAGATGGTGAAAATGGGAATAGGAGCAGCCTGCTCCCACAGAACCTGGAGGGGACAGATGACTCACAAACAACCTAGACAGCAAACAACAAAAACAGAAACCAAACGTATCTTATCTGAGCTGGAACAGACCATCCATCCTTCCTTCCTTGCTTGCTTCCAAGGCCAGACTGATTTCTATAACCCGCACAGAACACTGGGATTGAGTGAGATTTAAACCAATTACCCCACCCAGTGCACCTGAAGGGAGGCGGATCCAGCACGACTCCAAAACAAAAAACTAAACACGTGCTGCTATTCTGGCCGACCTCCGCAC
This sequence comes from Bufo bufo, assembly GCF_905171765.1. Lineage (NCBI taxonomy): Eukaryota > Metazoa > Chordata > Amphibia > Anura > Bufonidae > Bufo > Bufo bufo. Next base: position 271,851,076 of record NC_053394.1, on the reverse strand, counting down.
ATAGTCAGAGCAGGGCATGACACCCAGTGAGTAATTGTGCTAAGTTTGGGACACTTGGCATTTAAACTATGATAATAGCAGCAGTTCATCTTTTTTTTCATTAAGGTCAATGGCTGGAATCTAATTGGCTGTTGTTACTCCGCCCCTTTTTTTTCCTAATTGTGAACCACAGTCATCCGGTGACTAACATTTTAAGTACAGTCCAAATAGGTATAGAACAATAAGGGCGGCACTCACCAATGTAGTAAAATGAAAATTCATCCGGGATAACATTAACCACTTCACATCCGGGCCATTTGCCCCCTTCCTGACCAGGCTTAATTTTGCAAATCTGACATATGTCACTTTATGTGGTAATAGCTTTGGAACGCTTTTACTTATCCAAGCCATTCAGAGATACTTTTCTCGTGACACATTGTACTTCATGATGGTCATAAATTTGAGTCAATATATTTCACCTTTATTTATGAAAAAATCCCAAATTTTTAAAAATTTCAATTTCTGAAAGTGATACCTCCTAGAATATTTATTACTTAACATTTCCCATATGTCTACTTCATGTTGGCATCATTTTGTAAATGTCATATTTTTTTTTTTAGGACGTTAGAAGGCTTAGAATTTTAGAAGCAATTCTTAAAAATTTTTTGAAAATTTCCAAAACCCACTTTTTAAGGTCCAGTTCAGGTCTGAAGTCACTTTGCGGTGCTTACATAGTGGATACCCCCATAAATGACCCTATCGTAGAAACTACATCCCTCAAGTTACTCAAAACTGATTTTACAAACTTTGTTAAGGCCCCTTTCACAGGCCCCCTTTCCCGGATGCGATGCGTGAGTTGAACGCATTGCACCCGCACTGAATCCCGACCCATTCATTTCTATGGGGCTGTTCACATGAGCGGTGATTTTCACGCATCACTTGTGCGTTGCGTGAAAATCGCAGCATGCTCTATTTTGTGCGTTTTTCATGTAATGCAGTCCCGATAGAAATGAATGGGGTTGCGTGAAAATCGCAAGCATCCGCAAGCAAGTGCGGATGCGGTGCGATTTTCACGCACGGTTGCTAGGAGACGATCGGGATGGAGACCTGATCATTATTATTTTCCTTTATAACATGGTTATAAGGGAAAATAATAGCATTCTGAATACAGAATGCATAGTAAAATAGCGCTTGAGGGGTTAAAAAATAAAATAAAAATTTAACTCACCTTAATCCACTTGATCGCGCTGCCGGCATCGCTTCTGTCTTCTTTCTTTGCTGTGTGCAGGAAAAGGACCTGTGGTGACGTCATTCCGGTCATCACATGATGCATCACATGATCTTTTACCATGGTGATGGACCATGTGATGACCGGAGTGAAGTTACCACAGGTCATATTCCTGCACACAGCAAAGAAATAAGACAGAAGCGATGCCGGCTGCGCGATCAAGTGGATTAAGGTGAGTTAAATTTTTTTTAAAAAATTTTTTTAACCCCTCCAGCGCTATTTTACTATGCATTCTGTATTCAGAATGCTATTATTTTCCCTTATAACCATGTTATAAGGGAAAATAATACAATCTACAGAACACCGATCCGAAGCCCGAACTTCTGTGAAGAAGTTCGGTTTTGGGTACCAAACATGCGCGATTTTTCTCACGCGCGTGCAAAACGCATTACAATGTTTTGCACTCGGACGGAAAAATCGTGCATGTTCCTGCAACGTACCCGCACCTTTTACCACAACACCCGTCTGAAAGAGGCCTAACCCTTTAGGTGTTCCACAAGAATTAAAGGAAAATGGAGATCAAATTTTTAAATTTAACTTTTTTGGCAGATTTTCCATTTTAATCCATTTTTTTCTTTAACACATTGAGGGTTAACAGCCAAAGAAAACGCAATATTTATTACCCTGATTCTGCGGTTTACAGAAACACCCCACATGTGGTCATAAACTGATGTAAGGGCACACGGCAGGGCGCAGAAGAAAAGGAGCTCCATATGTTTTTTGGTAGGCAGATTTTGCTGAACTAGTTTTTAGATGCCATATCCCATTTGAAGCCCCCCTGATGCACCCTTACAGTAGAAACTTCCAAAAAATGACCCCATTTTGGAAACTAGGGGATCAGGTGCCGGTACTATTTTGGGGTACATATGATTTTTAATAGTGCTATATTACGTTTTTTGTGAGGCAAGGTAACCAAAAAATGGCATTTTTGGCACTGTTATTTTTTACAACATTCATCTGACAGGTTAGATCATGTGCTATTTTTACAGAGCAAGTTTTTATAGACGCAATGATATCAAATATGTCTACTTCAAGGTTGCCCTGCTGTAAATGACAGCAGGCAACCCGCTCTGCAGCTGCACGATTAGCGTGCAGCTGCCATCTCTGATTGGACGTTCAGAAACGTCCATTCAGAGATAGAGATCCACCTCCCGGATGTTTATAGTCAACGTGCGGATGGGAGGTGGTTAAGCAGAGCAAGTAGGGGCGAGGTGTCAGTTTCTCAAACACAGTAGCAGCTTGTGTACTGCTATATTGTATCAGAGGCATGGACATGCGGTGGACTGCTTTCGTTGTCTTACAGTGGAGATTGTCTAGAGTGTAGCAACTGTGCCGCCTCTTTCTTTTCTTCGTTTGTTACTAACACTTTAATGTTTGGGAATTATGGCATTTAATGTGTAAAAATGACAGCAGTTTTATTTTTTTCTACTGAAAATCAATAAGTGAAATTTGATTGCTTGTTTTTTCTAACCTGGAAGTGAAAACACCCAATGACCACATTTGTGATATTTAACCACCTCCGGACCGCCGAACGCAGCGACGCGTCCTGGAGGTGGTTGATTGTTTCCTCCTGGACGCGCCGGCGCGTCCTCTCGCGAGACGAGAGATTTCGGTCACAACCGGCCCGCGCATGCGCATCGCGGGCCGGCAAAAGTTCGAGGAGTATTACATCAGCAACCTGCCAGCCAATGATCGTTGCTGGTAGGTTGCTGATTTTTAAAAAACCGAATCAGAAGCCATCTAACACCTTATATTAGTAAATATAAGGTGTTAAATGGCTTCTCTGCTCCTCTGCTGGTCCTTTTCGTCGGTTGGATCCAGCAGAGGAGCAGACTGAACTGTGAGTACCCACCAAACACTGCCCTTAGCCCCAGATCACCTTCCATCACCCCCATCATCCAAATTAACCCCTTGATCGCCCCCTGTCAATCACTTAGTGAAAGACAAAAAGTGATCAGTGTAAACTTTCACATTTTTTTTTTCACTAGTATTGGCTGTTAGGTTTTAGGATAGTTTAGGCCCCTTGGTTAGGTAGTTAGCGTCAGTTAGCGCCCACCGCACCGCACCGCAGTCACTTTTATTCGCTGATTAGCGTATCGCTAATCAGCATTTGTACTTTTATAGTATCTGTAAGTGATCAAAACTGATCACAGATCTATAATTGTATTAGTGTCACCTTAGCTCGCCCTCCACCCAAAACGCAGTGTTTGCCCGATCAGGCCTGATCGGTCGCCCACACGTGCGTTCACCCACGCCCGCCCCACCGCAGTGACAAAAAATGTATTATTTTTGATCACTGCACATTCACTTTACACGCACTGCGGCGATAAAAAAATCAGTTTTGATATTTTTTATCAACCGCAGCGGCCTCCGGTACTTCGCTAGCCTCCCCTTTGTAAGACAGGCTTGCTTTTTTTCTTGGGTAGTCTCAGGGAATACCCCTAAATTTAGTTGCCCAAATGTCAAACAGGGGGTATTCTTCTGAAGAGGCCTACAGGATTCTGACCCAGTCGGATGAGGAATGGGAACCCTCATCTGACGAATCTAGCGGGTCAGCATAGAAAGCAGTGGCTCTCTGACCCAAAGTTCGGACAAGGAGGTGGAGGTCCCTGATAGAACCAGGCGTACCCGGCCCCGTGTCGCTAGACCACAGGTTGCGCAGGATCCGCTTCAAGAGCAGCAGAGTGGGGCTGTCGCTGCCGGATCACGTGGTGAGGCATACACCAGCAGCGCAGACCTTCCTGGACCTAGTACCAGCACTGCCGTACAACATGGTGAAGTAGCGAGCACCAGAAGGGCAGTTGAAGCTGGTATGGTGGCACGTGCAGTAGTTACCCCGTCGCAGCCACCGCACAGACAGGCATGTAGAGCCCCTAGAATCCCTGAGGTGCTGGCAAACCCTGATTGGCAGTCACCAACTTCAGCCGCACCATTAGTTCACTCTTTCACCTCCCAGTCTGGAGTTCGGGTTGAGACGGCTCAGATCGGTTCGGCCCTGGGATTTTTTGAGCTGTTCTTGACTGCGGAGCTCTTGGACTTAGTCGTGGCAGAAACAAATCGGTATGCCACACAATTTATAACCGCCAACCTGGGAAGCTATTATGCCCAGACTTTCCGGTGGACACCAGTCCAAGTTTCCGAATTTAAAATTTTTCTGGGCCTTCTCCTCAACATGGGTCTAACTAAAAAGCATGAATTGCGGTCATATTGGTCCACGAACCCGATTCATCACATGCCCATGTTCTCTGCTGCTATGTCCAGGACACGATTTGAGACCATCCTGCGTTTCCTGCATTTTAGCGACAACACCACCTCCCGTCCCAGAGGCCACCCAGCTTTTGACCAGCTCCACAAAATTCGGCCCCTCATAGACCATTTCAACCAGAAATTTGCAGATTTGTATACCCCCGAGCAAAACATCTGCGTAGACGAGTCCCTAATACATTTTACCGGGCGCCTTGGCTTCAAACAATACATCCCAAGCAAGCGTGCCCGGTATGGGGTCAAATTGTATAAGCTCTGTGAAAGGGCCACAGGCTATACCCACAAATTTTGTGTCTATGAGGGAAAAGATCAGACCCTGGAGCCGGTCGGTTGCCCTGACTACCTGGGGAGCAGTGGGAAGACAGTCTGGGACTTGGTGTCACCCTTATTCGGCAAGGGGTACCATCTTTATGTGGACAATTTTTACACAAGTGTGGCCCTCTTTAGGCAGTTGTTTCTAGAACAGATTGGCGCCTGTGGCACCGCGCGAACTAGTCGCGTGGGCTTCCCCCAACGGCTCGTTACCACCCGTCTTGCAAGGGGGGAGAGGGCTGCCTTGTGTAACGAAGAACTGCTCGCGGTGAAATGGAGAGACAAGCGTGACGTTTACATGCTCTCCTCCATTCACGCAGACACGACAATCCAAATTGAAAGGGCAACCCGTGTCATTGAAAAGCCCCTCTGTGTCCACGACTATAATACGCTCATGGGAGGGGTGGACTTCAATGACCAGATGTTGGCTCCCTATTTAGTTTCCCGACGCACCAGATGCTGGTATAAGAAGGTGTCTGTATATTTAATTTAATTGCCTCTGTATAATAGTTTTGTTCTCGACAGTAAGGCTGGGAGAACACGATCCTTCCTAAAATTCCAGGAAGAGATCATCGAGAACCTCCTGTATCCAGGAGGTTCCGTGGCCCCATCCACCAGTGTAGTTAGCCGTCTACACAAGCGACATTTCCCCAGTGTTGTTGCCGGTACCTCAACCCAAGCGCCACCCCGAAAAAGATGTCGTGTCTGTAGCAGGAGTGGAATAAGGCGTGACACCCGCTATTTCTGTCCTGACTGTCCTGACCACCCTGCCCTATGCTTAGGAGAGTGTTTCCGGAAGTACCACACACAGGTACACCTAGCATAGGGATTGCATCTCACAGGACAGGCACACAGGGCTATTAGGGCCCTTTTACTCACAGCTGCTGCAAACCTCTCCTTTCACCTGGGATAAAGTGCATAACGTACTTCGCCACATCTTTGGGCGATTTGCGCTTTGCACATTGTCCCATGGGGAAGGAGAGGTTTGTTCTATAAAGGTAAAAAAAAATAAAAAATCACCGGTAAGTATAAAAGTTAACGTTCAGTTCAATAAAGTTTATATGTTCTGTTCCAAAGTTATTATAAAGTTAATAAAATTTATTGCGTTGCGGCCTGGTTTTTTCTTTTTTTTTTTTACCTTCCAGGTGGACCAACCGATCGACTAGCTGCAGCACTGATGTGCATTCTGACAGAAGCATTGCGCTGCTGTCAGATTACACACAAGTCGGTGTATGCGGCGCTGCAAGACGAGATTTCTCCTCTGCAGTAAAAGATACGTTTGCCGAGGCATATGAGCTGAGGAGGTGGCGTTGTTCATATACTTTGGCAAACACTTTGTATATAAAAAAAAATAAAAAATCTCGGCAATGATTTATTCATTCACATCGATTGATGTGAATGGATAAATCTGGTTTGCCAGGGCATACGAGCTAAGTGGGTATGGATGTTGGGCGGAGCTCCTATGTCCTGGCAGACGCCTTTCCCCTCCATTTTTTTTTTTTGGCAGAGATTTTTTCATCCACATTGATCGATGCGAATGAAGAAATCTGTGCCGTTCATTTTTTCTTTCAGCCCAGAGGCTGAACGGAAAAAAAAAATCTCATTACCCGTATGCTCAATATAAGGAGAATAGCAGAAACTCCTAATGCTGGGCATACATGTAATGATTGCGGAGACCCTCAAATGCCAGGGCAGTACAAACACCCCACAAATGACCCCATTTTGGAAAGAAGACACCCCAAGGTATTCGCTGAGGGGCATATTGAGTCCATGAAAGATTGAAATTTTTGTCCCAAGTTAGCGAAAAGGGAGACTTTGTGCGAAAAGACAAAAAAAAATCAATTTCCGCTAACTTGTGCCAAAAAAAATAAATTCTAGGAACTCGCCATGCCCCTCATTGAATACCTTGGGGTGTCTTCTTTCCAAAATGGGGTCACATGTGGGGTATTTATACTGCCCTGGCATTTTAGGGGCCCCAAAGCTTGAGAAGAAGTCTGGTATCCAAATGTCTAAAAATGCCCTCCTAAAAGGAATGTGGGCCCCTTTGCGCATCTAGGCTGCAAAAAAGTGTCACACATGTGGTATCGCCATACTCAGGAGAAGTTGGAGAATGTGTTTTGGGGTGTCATTTTACATATACCCATGCTGGGTGAGAGAAATATCTTGGTCAAATGCCAACTTTGTCTAAAAAAATGGGAAAAGTTGTCATTTGCCAAGATATTTCTCTCACCCAGCATGGGTATATGTAAAATGACACCCCAAAACACATTGCCCAACTTCTCCTGAGTACGGAGATACTGACACTTTTTTGCAGCCTAGGTGGGCAAAGGGGCCCACATTCCAAAGAGCACCTTTCGGATTTCACAGGTCATTTTTTACAGATTTTGATTTCAAACTCCTTACCACACATTTGGGCCCCTAGAATGCCAGGGAAGTATAACTACCCCACAAGTGACCCCATTTTGGAAAGAAGACACCCCAAGGTATTCGCTGATGGGCATAGTGAGTTCATGGAAGTTTTTATTTTTTGTCACAAGTTAGTGGAATATGAGACTTTGTAAGAAAAAAAAAAAAATCATCATTTTCCGCTATCTTGTGACAAAAAATAATAAATTCTAGGAACTCGCCATGCCCCTCACGGAGTAGCGAATGAAAAAGGAGGGGCAGAGAAGAATAATAATAAGCTGAAATATGAACAAAAAAATCGAAGAACAATATGTTGGCCTTTCAAGCCAACATAATTAGCCTGGGACAGGAAGATTGAAGCCTGGGCAGAGAGACTGAGTGTTTGATTTCAACTGTGTGTTTGTATTAAGCACGTGACTTTAAATTACGCGATTTGAGATTCAGGAACTTGAGGAGGGTACTTTCACCCATCAGTTATTTGATCAGTTATTTCCATCAGTTTTTGTGATCCAAAACCAGGAGTGGAGGCTACACAGAGATAAGGTATGGTATAATGAAATGTAGATAATATAGTAAGGCAGCTCTCACCTGCTTTAATTACAATCACCCTTTGTGCACGGAAGCCGCACCTGGATGCGGTAAAGTCCAGAAAATTACAAAGAAGATATCCATCTCAATTCAGGTGAAGTTGCGATTGACTTTTATTCCAGCGTTAAAAATCCGTAATGCAAGTATACATCTACGCGTTTCAGACCTCTTAAATATATGGGTCCTTCCTCATGACAAGCATGAATATGAAATGGAAGCACCTCCATATATATCCTGAACTAACCCCAGGTTGATATCTATCACCTGGGAGGAGGAGACATCAGGAGGCGGTTCCATACAAATTAAATAGGTTAAAAAACATGAAAAACAGTGGAAAGAGGTTGAGGTAAATTATAACACTAAAACATTAGTGATAAATGGGATTCAGTGTTCACAAAATAATCAACATAGGGACACATAAAAATAAATATATATAGCATATAATTAATATTGCAAAATAAGATTGTGACGTTTATTAAGTCCCTGAGGCTGACATGATCCTAGCAAGAAGATCCAGAAGGCTTCTCTATTAAAGAGTTTCCTTCTATGATCTCCCCCCCCCTTGGTGGCAGGTGGACCCTTTCTATGCCTTTGACTTTAAAACCAGACACATCCCACGCATGTGCTATTGCAAAATGCAGGCTGGCTGCAGAGACATTACGGTCTGTGTAGTGCGGCACGTCGGATATGTGTTTACGTATCCGAATCTTTAGTGAATTAACAGTACAGCCTACATATTGCAAGGAGCACAATGTACATGTGATAAGATAAACCACATGTCGAGTATTGCAATTAATATAGGATTGTATTTTATATTATTTTTCATTTGCAGTGGATCGAAAGGTTTTCTTTATCGTGGTGTGCTCGCAACAGATACATTTTTTATGTCCACATTTAAAGCTACCTTTATAGTGAAGCCATGTGGCTTGTGATCTCTCCCTATCTAAAAAGAAACTTGGGCTGATAATATTGCCCAGAGTAGGTGCTCTCTTAGCCACACATTTTATTCCATTGGACACAATTTCTGACCAGTTATCATCGAAATTAAGAACATGAAAATATCTTTTCATGATCCTGCAAATAGCAGGAAATTCCTGGCTAAATTGTGTAATAAAATAGGTGGCATGTTGGTTAGTGTTAGTACTTCCAGACTGTTTGGGTTTTGGGGAGAATTCAGGAAAAACTAGGGACTGTCTGCTTATGTCAGAAACCACTTTAGTGGCCCGCTCTATATTATTGCGTGAATATTCCCTGCGTAGAAGTCTATCCCTTATATTGAAAGCTTCTCTCTCAAAAACCTCCTGGTCAGAGCAATTACGACGGGCACGAATCAATTCCCCTTTGGGGATATTATGGATAGTATGGGAGGGATGACACGAATGGGCTAGTAGTGTGGTATTTCCAGCAAGCTGTTTCCGATAGGTGGACGTGCTGACTCTGTTGGTGAAAATGTTCCCCCTCAGGCACAAATCCAAAAACTGAATCTCAGTGTCATTAGTTTGAAAAACAAATTGGATACAGTCAACACTGGAGTTGAAATGTCTAATGAGCTCTGGTATGGACGCCACATCACCAGACCATACCATTAGCAGGTCATCGATGTAACGTCCATACTAGAGTAGACGGTTCAAAAAAGGTCGATGAGGAGGAAGTGACCCTCCCACCATGCCATAAATATATTTGCAATGGAGTGAGAGAATTTAGCCCCCATCGACACCCCTGACACTTGCAAATAAAAAATATCATCAAATAAAAAATAATTGTGCCTGAGGAGGAAATCCACCACCAGAGCAGCATATTCCCTGAGTGTCACAGTATAATCACTATAGTGATCAAAAAACCAATTCAGTGCGGTGATTGCCAGATTGTGGGGGATATTAGTATAAAAGGACGTAATGTCAGCTGTTATCCATGAATGTCCCTCCCTCCATTCAAAGTCAGAAAAAGCCTGCAACACTGATCTTCTATCTTTTAAAAAGCCAGGTATTAAAGGCACCAAGGGTTGTAAAAGGGAATCCACCCACTCAGAAAAACGCTCAGAATAAGAGCCTATTCCAGCCACTATGGGTCTGAGGGGTGGGGGGAATACATTTTTGTGGACTTTGGGTAGCGCATGGAAAATAGGAGCTATTGGGTGTTCCACAAAAATGTATTCCTTTTCTCTAATGTCGAGACAACCTGATGATAGCCCCAAATCCAAAATGTTCCTCATTTCAGATTGAAACCAGGAATTTCCTGCTATTTGCAGGATCATTAAAAAATATTTTCATGTTCTTAATTTCGATGATAACTGGTCAGAAATTGTGTCCAATGGAATAAAATGTGTGGCTAAGAGAGCACCTACTCTGGGCAATATTATCAGCCCAAGTTACTTTTCAGATAGGGAGAGATCATAAGCCACATGGCTTCACTATAAAGGTAGCTTTAAATGTGGACATAAAAAATGTATCTGTTGCGAGCACACCACGATAGAGAAAACCTTTCGATCCACTACAAATGAGAAAGAATATGAAATACAATCCTATATTAATTGCAATACTCGACATGTGGTTTATCTTATCACATGTACATTGTGCTCCTTGCAATATGTAGGCTGTACTGTTAATTCACTAAAGATTTGGATATGTAAACACATATCCGACGTGCCGCACTACAGAGACCGTAATGTCTCTGCAGCCAGCCTGCATTTTGCAATAGCACATGCGGGGGATGTGTCTGGTTTTAAAGTCAAAGGCATAGAAAGGGTCCACCTGCCACCAAGGGGGGGAGATCATAGAAGGAAACTCTTTAATAGAGAAGCCTTCTGGATCTTCCAGCTAGGATCACGTCAGCCTCAGGGACTTAATAAACGTCACAATCTTATTTTGCAATATTAATTATATGCTATATATATTTCCCTGTGTTGATTATTTTGTGAACACTGAATCCCATTTATCACTATTGTTTTAGTGTTATAATTTACCTCAACCTCTTTCCACAGTTTTTCATGTTTTGGCTTGTAGGTTTTTTAACCTATTTAATTTGTATGGAACCGCCTCCTGATGTCTCCTCCTCCCAGGTGATAGATATCAACCTGGGGTTAGTTCAGGATATATATGGAGGTGCTTCCATTTCATATTCATGCTTGTCATGAGGAAGGACCCATATATTTAAGAGGTCTGAAACGCGTAGATGTATACTTGCATTATGGATTTTTAACGCTGGAATAAAAGTCAATCGCAACTTCACCTGAATTGAGCTGGATATCTTCTTTGTAATTTTCTGGTATAATGAAATGATCTGCAACTGTTCTGTGCTTTTGTCCCGGTTTTGGCTCACAATAATTGATGGAAATAACTGATGAAATAACTAACATGTGAACAAGGCCTTCGTCCGTTGCTTATCACTGCACTGTATTTTTTCTTTCTCTTTTATTGCATAATCCCCATTTACAATGTGTTCCATTATTGACAGGGCAGTCCAGTGCACATCTTGTCTAATGTATGCAGTCCTGGGACAGCAGTTTGACAGTGCATATTTTTGTTCAAAATGTGAGCAAGTAACTGGTTTGAAATCGCACATTGTGTATCTAAACGAATGAGTTTGCTGCTCACTGAGCAGGCACTCTGTGGGGTAGATGTGGGGTAGATTGGTAGCATGGAGGCTCAGAAAAGTGAAGTAGCTAGCTGGGTAACATTTAGAAAGCAGGGTATAGGGAAGAGTGCCAGGGAGGCTAGCCCTTATCTAGCACACCCCAACAAGTTTGCAAGGTTGGCAGATGAGGGGGATATTAGTTCAGTGAGAGCACTGCTGCAGCCAGACACTTCCTCTGCTAGTCAGGGGAATGTCAGGTCCAGTAAGCAGGGGACCAGGATAGCAGGGCAGACAGTAGAAGACTCAGTTGGTAGTAGAAGACTCAGTTTATTAGGGGTACAGCTAGGTTGATCTGTCACAAAAATCGGGATCATTGAACGGTGTTGTCTTCCTGGTGCTCGAGTTTGACATATCGCGGATCGGGTTGACAAATTACTGGGATGGGCTGGCGAAGATCCATTAATCATGTACAATATTGAAACCAATGACAAAGTTAAAGGTAGATGGAGCATCCTTAAAATGATTTTAGGAATTTAGGTCACAACTTTAGGGCAAGGACCTCAAAGGTGGTATTTGTTGAAATACTACCTGTACCACGAGCCACACAAGAAAGTCAGCGGGAGATTAGGGAGGTTTACAAGTGGCTCAAGAAATGGTATACGAAGGAGGGGGTTGGGTTCCTGGAGAACTGGGCTGACTTCTCAGTCAGCTACAGGCTCTATCGTAGGGATGGGCTGCACCTCAATGGGGAAACAGCTGTTGTTGGGGGAGAAGATTGCTAGAAGGTTGAAGGAGTGTTTAAACTAGGGACTGGGGGAGGGTAATTACATTATAGGAGGGTAAGATAGTGCAGATAGAGAACTTGGGAGAGGTAATGGAAAAGACTGAGGAATGGAAGGAGGGACTAGAACAGATTATAAGGAAAGGTGTGGGGTAAAAAATATACATAAACCTCTCAATTGTATGTACACTAATGCAAGAAGCCTGACTAATAAAACTGGTGAACTGGAATTAGTGATGTGTGACGAGGACTATGACATAGTGGGAATAACTGAGACATGGCTAGATGATAGCTATGACTGGGCAGTTAATGTAAAGGGTTACAGTCTGTTTTGAAAGACTAATCAAAAATGGAGAGGGGGAGGTGTTTGCCTTTATGTAAAATCCTGTCTAAAGCCTATACTCGGGAAAGATATAAGTGACTGACAAACATGAGCATGTGGAGTCACTGTGGGTAGAAAAAGCAATAATAAAAATATTAATACGAGTTTATTATAAGCCGCCTAATATACCAGAGTCCACAGAAAATCTACTAAAAAAAGAGATAGATGTCATAATGATATGGACTGGGAAACGGAAACCTATAGAACTCATAAAGTAAACCGGTTCTTGGCAATAACCAAAGACAATTACCTTTCCAAACTGGTTCAGGACCCAACTAGAGGGACAGCCATACTGGACTTAGTATTAACCAAAAGACTGTCACGGATGTTGTAGTGGAGAACACCAAAGGACAACAAGAAGGAAGGGAAAAGACACTAAGCCTCACCGCTAGGGAAGGAAAAGGGTCACCACCTATAAAACCCTGCTCCTGGCCCTAACTCCTATCCGTATGGGCACCTCTCGATGGTAGAGATGCCCATACACAGGAACCTAGAAAAGCCTGGTGGCCCTCAGATGCCCTAATAGTAATGACCGGGCAGAGACAACCCGCTCCTTCCCTGGTGAAGGAACCAGCGTCTCGCTGAGGCCTAGTAAACAACAAAGGTGGGGGGAATACAAAACACAACAAGAGGAACACTTAATTTCTGAGGCTGATGGATGATGGACGAACAGGACTTCACCATGAACCAGACTCCAGCTCTTCCAAAAACCAAATGAAGCTATCCAGAGCAAGGAGTGATTGGTAAAGTCAGACTAAATAGGGGGAGGTGAAGGTCACATGATCCACACCTGAACTGGGGTGTGGACATACAAGCAACACACAGACATAGTGAAACCAAAAGAGGCTGTCAGATAACTAATGTGCAGATATTCTTTCAGACCTTCTCAAACCTGTCACCGGCGTGACAGAACCCCCCCCTTCTACGGGTGACATCCGGGCACCCAGGACCGACCTTATCAGGATGAGCTCTGTGGAATGCTCTCACCAGACGGCTAGCATTAACAATGGTCGCTGGAACCCACATCCTCTCCTGTGGTCCGTACCCTCTCCAATGAACGAGATACTGGAGGGATCTCCCGAGAACTCGGGAGTCCACAATCCTGCTTATCTGAAATTCTAAATTGCCGTCCACAATGACAAGAGCGGGAGGCAAGGAGGACAGTTCAACAGGTTCAACACATTTCTTTAACAACGATTTATGAAATACGTTATGGATTTTCAATGCCTGATGAAGTTCAAGACGGAAGGCTACAGGGTTAACAATGGCAATGATCTTATATGGACCAATAAATCCCAACTTCCAAGAAGGTACCTTAAGTTTAATGTTTCTTGTAGACAGCCACACAGAATCACCCACTCTCAGGTCCAGACCACTCATACGTCTCCTGTCAGCCGCACGCTTATACCTGTTGCCCATCTTTTCTAGGTTATTTTGGATTTTCCGCCAAATAGAAGACAAAGAAGAGGAAAATCGTTCCTCCTCAGGAATGCCAGAATTATGAGCACCAGAAAATGTACCAAACTGTGGATGGAACCCATATGCCCCAAAAAACTGTGACTTATCAGTGGACTCCTGTCTACGGTTATTTATAGCAAACTCAGCTAACGACAAAAATGAAGACCACTGTTCCTGATTCTCTGAAACAAAACATCTCAAGTAAGTCTCCAGATTCTGATTAGTGCGCTCCGTCTGTCAATTCGACTGAGGATGAAAAGCCGAAGAGAAGGACAATTGTACACCCAGACGAGTACAGAACGCTCTCCAGAATCTGGAAACAAACTGAGTCCCTCTATCGAACACCACATCAGAGGGAATGCCATGTAGTTTCAAGATGTTGTCGACAAACACCTGCGCAAGAGTTTTAGCATTGGGTAGACTAGGTAATGCAATAAAGTGTGCCATTTTACTAAAACGATCGACAACCACCAGAATCACAGTCTTTCCCGAAGAATTCGGTAAATCTGTGATAAAATCCATGGACAAATGGGTCCACGGTCTGGACGGGATGGGCAATGGAAGCAGAGATCCGGAAGGCAGAGTATGTGTCACCTTAGCACGTGCACAGGTACCACAGGCTGACACATAGTCCTCAATACACTTACGCAACCCCGGCCACCAGAATCTGCGAGAGATGAGATCGAAAGTCGATCTGCTCCCAGGGTGCCCAGCAAGCACCGTACAGTGATGTTCCTCGAACACCTTGTGACGTAATTCGGAGGGAACAAACAATTTCCCCTGAGGACAAGAGTCCGGAGCATCCTCCTGTGCCTCCAACACCCTGGCCTCGAGATCAGGATAAATAGCGGATATAACCACTCCTTCAGATAAAATGGGACCAGGGTCATTAGACTCCCCCCCCCCCCAGGAAAGCTACGTGACAAAGCATCCGCCTTGACGTTCTTAACCCCAGGGCGATAAGCGACAATATTGCTCCTACCCCAACCTCAGACGCGTCAACCTCAACAATAAATGGCTGAAACACGTCCGGTTGCAACAGAATAGGGGCCGAAGCAAAACATTCTTTCACAGAAGAAAAGGCCTGTAATGCCGCATCAGACCAGATAGAAATATCAGCACCCTTCCTAGTCATGTCTGTTAAAGGTTTAACCACCGATGAATAGTTCAAGATAAATTTACGGTAGTAGTTGGTAAACCCCTAAAACTGCATAAGCGCTTTCAGATTTTCGGGTCGATCCCAGTCCAACACGGCACGGACCTTCTCAGGATCCATACGAAAACCTGAGGATGAGAGCAGGTAACCCAGTGTAATGGACCGTTTCAGCAGACAAGGGGTTAAAATCCGTTTAGGCGATGTGCCCCTTTCTGAGAGACAGGCACAGCTACTGCAGGATACACCAAACTCCCGAACTGGATACAAAGTAACACTCCAAACTGGAACCTCACGAATAGCTGCTAGCAGACGAACAGGAATCAGCTTACACTTCTGGCAATCGGTCTTCTAACAGCATACAGAGAATCCCCCCAATAACGAGACAAGGCTCCGAGTTGAGGGTCAAGCAGTGGTCTGACTGTACTTCACGTACAGCCTCTTTTATTCATTAAAATGCCACTGAAGAAGGGGTAAGAGGTCCCCGAAACGCGTTTGGCGTAACCAGCTGATAGCTCCCATTTCGTCTAAGGCCTTTTCACAGATGACACCAAGTCTGTGAATATTTCTTCAAAATTTGGAGCGCTCCAAGAAAGAATTCTTCCATACATAAATCGCTGAGTTCACCTCCCGCGATAATCTGATACAATCACGGACTAGAGGTACGTCATAGGTCACGTGAGACGCCGACGTCCTGAGACACGAACAGTCCGGTCACTCGTCTCTACTACGGAACCAGACAGTAGTACGCCACAGACCTCGCTACCTCGGCGTCCTTCTATACAAAACGGAATCGTGCATAATCTGGTATGCGGTACCTTTGAAAATCATCTGGGTCAAGGTAAGACCATTGTTACCTGAGAGCATACAGCACTTTATCCATTCAATTTGGATTACAACCAAAAAGCCATCTCTGGAAACCCTTTCTTTGCATAGTCTTTTCTAAATCATGGACTAAACCACACACTGCATACAAGCGGTACCTCTCATCATACAGCACTTGAGAGGAAGGACATTATACCTGCCCCTTCTTTTTCCATTCAAGGACTTATATATGAAGGAATAATTTTCCAATATTAATTTATTGTCATTTGCAGTGTTTTATATTGTTGTACAGTGTCCATTTTTTAGTCATCATTGTAGTGATATATTTTATTGTCATTAAATTGTGTGATCACTTTATATTGTATTTATATATTTCTTATCCACATTTAATTGTATTTTATTGCATTTTATTGTATTTTATCCTTATCACGCCATACATACAGAGTGCCAGTCCAGTCCATTTATTTATTTCTTTTATTCATAAACCACAAACATAGTACTGCCCACAGGGGTTTGAAATACAACCAATCAGTAATTTACAACACATACAATGTAACTACAGCAACCAATCGTTCACACCCCCAGAGGACCAGAATGAAGACTGTAACATAGGACAAATACAACATATCCCCACAATGCATCATGGTCTCCTCCTCTCTGTCCCAGAGACAACCTGAGGAGCAATCCAATTATCTCTGAGGACAAAGGGAGATCGCCAATACACATGTGAGGACAACAGAACAGACATCACCATTTAAACACACAATGGGACAATGGCACAATAGAAACACACCCAGCATTTCCTCCCAAGCTGACAAGTTACACTTATTATAAATTGTTACAACTTTGTGAGTTTACATTGGCCATACATATCTCTAACATCAATTTAAACAGTATAACTTTGGGACAAACATATCCAAAATTCACTTGAATAGGTTCAGGGGTTTAAAAGTTAGTATATGGCCCATAATCCAGGGGCAAGAGGCCAGCAGCCAGTCCTCTCCAAAACCTAGTGGCGAGGTTGGTTTCGCCACACATCTCCCCCCCCCCCAGGGAAGACTAACCAGATACCTGACCTCACGCCGGTCGGTACCTGAGTTAGTCTGGAAGCCCACCCACAACCCCATACTGGACCTGTTGCATTTGGTAGCCTATCTCTGTCCAGTGAGTCCACCAAGGTTATGTTGGAAGCTGGTACTCCCGGTCTCTGTGTTGCTCCCTGGCTTGGAGTCTGGTTGTTGGAGGGGGAGACCGACTGTCTCTACCCCCTGTGCCGTAGGTGTAGAGACCACGGTCCCATCTGCACTGTTGTGGGGGTTACTGTCTCCCCCTGGTGCGTTAAGCTGCCGCTGGGGAGAGGGGGTAACGAGCTCCTCTCCCATACATACTTCCAGCCGCTGGGGAGGGCGACCGACCGTCTCCGCTCCCAATACAGTGTCCTGCTGCTGGGGAAAGGAGACTGGGCTCTCTATTCCCTGCTGGACACTCTGCCGCTGGGGAATGGAGACTGGGCTCCCAATTCCCCAAAAATCACTCTGCTGCTGGGGGGCAGGAACAACTACCTCTGCCCCCTGTAACTCAGCCTGCCGCTGGGGAGGGAGGGCGCTGCTCTCCTCTCCCTGCACTTCACACTGCCGCTGGGGAATGGAGACTGAGCTCCCAATTCCCTGCAGGACCGGTGGAGAGACCTCGGTCCCATCTCTACCGGCCACCTGGGGTCCTTCCCAGTAACACTCTACAATATCTGCCCAGCTGAATGGGTCTGGATCTGGGTCTGTCACCTTACCATCCTGCTGAGCCTTCTCAATGGAGTGGAAGAGATCTCGGTAGTCCTGCTCCAGTTCCCACTCCAGGGTTGCTAGGTGAGCCAGGTCTTGCTCTACCTCATGGGGGTCATCCCACTCATGCCTAGCCTCCCTCTCATAGAAAATGTCCTGAAGTCTGGACTGTGCAGGGCTCCCGAAGTCAGGCTCTGCAAAGGACTCCCATAACAAGCCAGGACCATCAAACGCCTCTCCCTCTGGCTTGTCATGTTCGGCTGTCCAGGGTATATACTGTGCCATATACCACCAAAGCGCCTGGTAGGCATCCTCCAGCCATAGCTCCTGCCATACCCGGTGCTCTAGATCCTTCACCCATTCCTCCAGGGGCTGCTCTCCCAGAAAGGGCATCCGCAGGGCCACTTGCTTCTGCAACCGCTGCTCTTCACTGGGGAGACTCTCACCCCGCTGGTATTGTAGATTATCCAGGGCCTGGTACCAGATGCCTTTCCTTAATGCATCCCGGCCATCCAGGTCCTCCTCCTCGTATAACACAGCTGTCCTTCTGGCTGTAGGAACGATCCCGCTGCTTGCCACCAATGTAACGGACCGTTTCCGCAGACAAGGGGTTAAAATCCGTTTAGGCGATAAGCCCCTTTCTGAGAGACAGGCACAGCTACTGCAGGATACACCAAACTCCCGAACTGGATACAAAGTAGCACTCCAAACTGGAACCTCATGAATAGCTGCTAGCAGACGAACAGGAATCAGCTTACACTTCTGGCAATCGGTCTTCTAACAGCATACAGAGAATCCCCCCAATAACGAGACAAGGCTCCGTGTTGAGGGTCAAGCAGTGGTCTGACTGTACTTCACGTACAGCCTCTTTTATTCATAAACCACAAACATAGTACTGCCCACAGGGGTTTGAAATACAACCAATCAGTAATTTACAACATATACAATGTAACTACAGTAACCAATCGTTCACACCCCCAGAGGACCAGAATGAAGACTGTGACATAGGACAAATACAACATATCCCCACAATGCATCATGGTCTCCTCCTCTCTGTCCCGGAGACAACCTGAGGAGCAATCCAATTATCTCTGAGGACAAAGGGAGATCGCCAATACACATGTGAGGACAACAGAACAGACATCACCATTTAAACACACAATGGGACAATGGCACAATAGAAACACACCCAGCATTTCCTCCCAAGCTGACAAGTTACACTTATTATAAATTGTTACAACTTTGTGAGTTTACATTGGCCATACATATCTCTAACATCAATTTAAACAGTATAACTTTGGGACAAACCTATCCAAAATTCACTTGAATAGGTTCAGGGGTTTAAAAGTTAGTATATGGCCCATAATCCAGGGGCAAGAGGCCAGCAGCCAGTCCTCTCCAAAACCCAGTGGCGAGGTTGGTTTCGCCACACCCAGAAATTGCGCTTCCTGTACAGCAAATACAAACTTTTCCATCTTAGTATACATAGGATCTGTAACACCTGTCTCACATTATCCTGATGAGTCTCCATATTAGGTGAATAAATTAGTATGTCATCAAGGTATACAATGACAAACCTCCCCACAAGATGATGAAAGATGTCATTGACAAAGTGTTGAAAAACCGCAGGAGCATTGGTTAACCCAAAGGGCATGACCAGGTTTTCAAAATTACCCTCAGGGGTATTAAATGTGGTCTTCCACTCATCCCCCTCCTTGATCCTTACCAGATTATATGCCCCCCTCAGATCCAATTTAGAGAACACCTTGGCACCGACAATCTGACTAAACAAATCCAGAATCAAAGGAAGGGGGTAAGGATCACGGACGGTAATACGATTGAGCTCAGGGAAGTTCAGACATGTTCTCAGGGTACCATCCTTTTTCTTTACAAAAAAAAATCCAGCAGCCACTGGGGACTTGGATGGTCTAATATGTCCCTTTGCCAAACTCTCAGTGATATATTCTCGCATAGCCTTTCTTTCGGGTTCCGAAAGATTATAAAATCGAGATTTGGGCAATTTAGCTCTGGGAATAAGATTGACAGGACAGTCATACTCCCGGTGTGGAGGCAACTCCTGATTACCACTCTCAGAGAAAACATCAGAAAATTCTGAAATGAACGAGGGTACAGTTTTAGTGGTAACCATAGAGAACGATGCATTAAGACAGTTGCCCATGCAAAAATCACTCCAATCGAGAATCTGTCTCGCTTGCTAATCGATGTTAGGGTTATGTTTGCTTAACCCCTTAGGGACGCATGACGTACTGGTACGGCATGTTTCCTGAGTCCTTAAGGACCCATGACGTACTGGTATGTCATGGCTTTAAAATGCGATTGCGGAGCCGCGGGGGCTAATCTGAACGGGATGCCCGCTGAAATCATTCAGCGGGCATCCTTGTCACAACGCCGTATCGGCGATCGCAGAAAACTTCAGGTCAATTCAGACCTGCGGTTTGCTGCGTTTCCAGTCCATTCGGGTCTCCGGTGACCCGATGAACCGGAAAAAGACTGTGATTGGTGGTGTAATTACACACCACCAATCACAGTACGAACATTTGGGAGAGGCGGTGCTGGCCGTGGGGCTGAATGTCGCTGTCCAGGGTGCTGATTGGTGCAGGGAGAGAGGTGCGAGATTCAAACTTCCAGCGCTCCTCTCTCCCCTCCTCTTCCTGTTCAGCACCTGCACCCTGCAGCACCGTCCTCACCAGGCTCCTGCGATCCCCCCCATCGGCACCCATCAACCTCATGCACCCATCACCCTCCAGGTAGGTTAGGGTCAGTGAGGAAGAGGCACCGTTAGGCAGGGATAGAAGGGAAAAGTTAGCTAGGAAAAAAAACAAAAAAACACTTTATCTAAACTTATTCTTTTCTAGCTTTGAGACCCTAGACCCCCCCTGCCACTTGACACGTCCCCGGTTTGAGGCCATCCGGAAATGTCATTATTCAGATAATGCAGCATGTCCCCCCCTTACTAGTGGAAACCTGTTGCTGGTCAGGTATAAAGACAAGAGGGATGTCCTTGTACTGTCCACAATCAACGGTAACAGCACCACCCCCGTCTCTGTGCGAGGTACCGCAGCAACGGTCCTCAAGCCCGATTGTATCGTCGACTACAATCGGTATATCTCTCTGATCAAGTCCTCAAGCCATATAATGCCATGCGCAAAACCCGGGCATGGTACAAAAAAGTTGCGGTCTACTTGGTACAGGTTGCCTTGTACAACTCTTTTGTACTATCCCGAAGCGCTGGCAGCACAGGGACATTCCTCCAATTCTATGAGGCAGTCCTCCAGGACCTGATTTTTTCAGACCGGGAAAGAGCAGGCCGGAGTACCTTGGGAATTGGAGGCGCACGGATCGTCCCTGGCCAACATTTTTTCTAGGTGTGGTCCCCCATACTGGAAAGAAGGGACGAAAAAGTGCAGAGTGTGTCACAAGAGGGGGATACGGAAGGACACCACCACTCAATGTGACCCTTGCCTCTGCGTTATCGATTGCTTCAGGGAGTATCACACTTCCATGGAGTACTAAATTTTTATAATCCCCAACAGTCCCCTAGAGAACATAAAAACTATGGCTCTCAGACTTTGGAGACACGGAAACAATTTTTTTTTCCCCAAAAAAATATTAGTTTTAGTGCAGGCATCCTCAAACTGCGGCCCTTTAGATGTTGTAAAACTATAACTCCCAGCATGCCCAGACAACCTACAGCCATCAGCAGGGCATGGTGGGAATTGGAGGGCCGCAGTTTGAGGATGTGTCTCCAAAGTCTGAAAGCCATACATATTGGGCATCGCCGCATCCTTAAAAATCTTCTCTATAAAAATAACATGTAACCCACCCCCCACCCCCCCCGGATAAACAGCGTTAAAAAAAAAGTGTAAAAAAAGCCATTTTTTGTCACCTAACATCACAAAAAGTGTAATAGCGAGCGATCAAAATGTCATATGTACCCCCAATTAGTGCCAATAAAACCGCCATCTCATCCCGCAAAAAATTAGCCCCTACATTTGATAGTCGCCCAACAAAAAAAAAAAAAACTGTAGCTCCCAGGCTATGGAGATACTAAAATAATTTTTTTGGGTTCCTAAAATGATAATATAGTGTAAAATCTAAATAAATTTGAAAATGTAGACATATTAGGTATCGCCACGTCCGTAAGAATCTTCCCTATAAAAATAACATTTGACCAAACCCCACGGATGAACAGCGTTAAAAATATAAAATAAAAACGGTGCCAAAACACACATTTTTTGGCAAAATTTCCATTTGAATCCTTTTTTTCCTGTAATAAAGCAAGGGTTAACAGCCAAACAAAACTAAATATTTTTTGCCCTGATTCTGTAGTTTGCAGAAACACCCCATATGTGGTCGTAAATGGCTATATAGCCACACGGCAGGGCATAGAACGAAGGGAATACCATATGGTTTCTGGACAGCATATTTTGATGGACTGGTTTATTTACACCATTTCCCATTAGAAGCCCCCCCTGATGTAGCCTAGACTAGAAACTCCAAAAAAGTGACCCCATCTAAGAAACAACACCCCTCAAGGTATTCAAAAGTTACTTTACAAACTTTGTTAACCCTTTAGGTGTTCCACAAAACTAAATAGCGAATGTAGAAACAATTTTAGAATTTAAATTTTTTGTTATCTTGCCTCAAAAAAGTGTAATATAGAGCAACCAAAAATCATATTTACCCTAAAAGAGTCCCAAAACAACAACCACCTTATCCCGTAGTTTCCTAGATGGGGTCCCTTTATGGAGTTTCTACTCTAGGAATGCATCAGGGGGCTTGAAAGGGTACATGGTGTAAATAAACCAGTCCAGCAAAATCTGCCTTCCAAAAACCATATGGCGTTCCCCTTCTTCTATGTCCTGCCGTTTAGCCAAATAGTAGTTTACGACCACATATGGGGTGTTTCTGCAAACTACAGAATCAGGGCAACCCATATTGAGTTTTGTTTGGCTGTTAACCCATTTTTCCCAGTAATAAAGTAAGGGTTAAAATGGAAAATTTTCCAAAAAATAGAACTTCCAAAATTGTTTCTCCATCTGCCATTAACTCTTGTGGAACACCTAAAGGGTTAACAAAGTTTGTAAACCCAGTTTTGAATACCTTGAGGGGTGTACTTTCTTAGATGGAGTCACTTTTTTGGAATTTCTATTCTAGGGGTGCCACGGGGGGCTTGAAATGGGACATGGTATAAACAAAACCAGTCCTGCAAAATCTGCCTTGCAAAAACCATATGGCGTTCCCCTCCGTCTATGTCCTCCCATTTGGCCAAACAGTAGTTTACGACCACATATGGGGTGTTTCTGCAAACTACAGAATCAGGACAACCCATATTGAGTTTTGTTTGACAGTTAACCCTTGCTTTTTTCCTGAAAAAAAATTATTATATTGGAAAATTTTCAAAAAAATCGAAATTCTTAAATTTTATGTCCATTTGCCATGAAGTCTTGTGGAAGACCTAAAGGGTTAACAAAGTTTGTAAAATCAGTTTTGAATACCCTGAGGGGTGTAGTTTCTAGAATGGGGTAATTTTTGAATGGTTTCTATTATGTAAGCCTCACAAAGTGACTTCAGACCTGAACTGGTCCATAAAAAGCGGGATTTGGAAAATTTCTGAAAAATTAAAAAATTTGCTTCTAAACTTCTAAGCTATGTAACATCCCCAAAAAATAAAATATCATTCCCAAAATGATACAAACATGAAGTAGACATATGAGGAATGTAAAGTCATCACAATTTTTGGCGGTATTACTATGTATTACAGAAGTAGAAAAACTGAAACTTTGAAATTTGCACATTTTTCTAAATTTTTGGTAAATTTGGTATTTTTTTATGCAAAAAAATTTACTTTTTTGACCCAATTTTAGCAGTGTCATGAAGTACAATATGTGACGAAAAAACAATCTCAGAACAGCCTGGGTAAGTAAAGGCGTTTTAAAGTTATCAGCACTTAAAGTGACACTGGGGAGATTTGCAAAAAATGGCCAAGTCCTTAAGGTGAAACCATGGGGTTAACCATGGTAAGCCCAACACCAACGGAGCAGGCAGACCCTCCAACACATAACAGGAGATAGATTCTCTTAAATGAATGTCATTCACTACCTGCGACAGGCATTTTTGGGCGAGAGGTGCTGAGTCAATTGCAAAGACAGAAATACTATTCTCTAATGCATTAGTAGTCAACCCGTGAATGCGTACAAATTGTCCATCAATCAAGTTAACTCCTGCCCCACTGTCGATAAATGCTTCGATTTTCACAGTTTTGGACTCTAGCGCCACCTCGGCAGACAGGAGAAAACGGGTACTACAAGTAAAAGACAAAAGTAGGTTTTCTTGCTCCCCACCCATACTACCAATAGTAATTTGGAGATTAAACGTTTTTTCTTTTTGTTTATACCTTGATGCTGCAAGTACGGACAAATATTCACCAAATGTCCCTTCTTGCCACAATAAAAGCAGACTCCTTTCACATTACCCAAGCTTTTGCCAATAGTTCCAGGAGTAGCTCCTCCTAACTGCATAGGCTCATCACAAGGCACAACCACCCGTGTCTCTCCACCATAAGTGTCAAAGGAAGCAGTACCCTTATTGGACAGTATGTCCTGAAGGTGATGACCCCTAGATCTCTCCCTCAGGCGTCTATCAAGACGTACAGCAAGAGACATAGCTGCTTCCAATGCATCCTGCAGTCTCTCAGAGAGACCCTGGTAGAATTGGCTACGGAGAGCAGAATCGTTCCACTCTGTATCCGTAGCCCATCTCCTAAATTCTGAGCAATAGGTCTCCGCAAAACGTTCTCCCTACCGCAAACCCCGTAACTTGGTCTCGGCCTGAGAGATCCGATCCGGGTCATCATAGATAAGACCCGAGGCTCTAAAGAATTAATCTACCGACCGAGGGACGGTGATCCGGTCGGCAGAGAAAAAGCCCAAGACTGGGCATCCTCTTTTAGCAATGAAATAATCATACCCACCCGTTGACACTCATCCCCAGAAGAGTATGGACGCAGCCGAAAGTATAATTTACATGACTCCCTGAACCGGATGAAATTGTCACTACCCCCGGAAAACCTGTCCGGGAGAGCTACCTTCGGTTCAGGGCAGGCCTGGAACCCACCACCGGAACCAGCAGCCTGTGGACTCTGAATCTGCAAAACCATCGTACGGAGGTCTGCTACCTCCAAAGTCAAATTTTGCAGCTGTTTGACCAGTGCAGTCATAGCATCCATAGCTGCACAGATCAGAACAAAAAATGGCGGTATTGGCTCTGGATAATGTCACGGATGTTGTAAGGGAGAACACCAAAGGACAACAAGAAGGAAGGGAAAAAACACTAGGCCTCACCGCTAGGGAAGGAAAAGGGTCACCACCTATAAAACCCTGCTCCTGGCCCTAACTCCTATCCGTATGGGCACCTCTCGATGGTAGAGATGCCCATACACAGGAACCTAGAAAACCCTGGTGGCCCTCAGATGCCCTAATAGTAATGACCGGGCAGAGACAACCCGCTCCTTCACTGGTGAAGGAACCAGCGTCTCGCTGAGGCCTAGTAAACTACAAAGGTGGGGGGGAAATACAAAAAACAACAAGCGGAACACTTAACTTCTAAGGCTGATGGATGATGGACGAACAGGACTTCACCATGAACCACACTCCAGCTCTTCTAAAAACCAAATGAAGCTATCCAGAGCAAGGAGTGATGGGTAAAGTCAGACTAAATAGGGGGAGGTGAAGGTCACATGATCCACACCTGAACAGGGGTTGTGGACATACCAGCAACACACAGACAAAGTGAAACCAAAAGAGGCTGTCAGATAACTAATGTGCAGATATTCTTTCAGACCTTCTCAAACCTGTCACCGGCGTGACAAAGACCTGACAGAACAACAGATGTGCAGGTTGAGGAACACCTGGGAAATAGTTACCAATCCCAAAGTCTAATTGTGAGAGGCATTTAAATCACTAAAACAGGAGGGTAGGTTGGAAGCATTGAAAAAGTATAAGGAAAAAAATAGAATATGTAAAAGACAAATAAAAGCAGCCAAACTAGAGACAGCTAGATTAATTGCCAAACAGAGAAACAGAGTAAAACTAGTCCTAAAATGGTCTTCAAATATATAAATGGTAAAAAGTATAAATCTGAAGCTGTCTCCCTTTACAGAGTGATGGGGGGGGGGGGGGGCGTTGCAGATAGCGATGAGGAGAAAACAAAGCTATTAAATATTTTTTTCTCCACTGCATTCACTGGCAGGACCCAGAAAAAAGGAGAGCAGCATCTTAAAAAGATTAAAAATATACGAATTGCCAGGACCAGATGGCATACACACCAGTACCCCAAGAAAATTAAGTAATTCCATAGCCAGACCCTTATTTCTAGTGGGGTACCTCAGGGGTCAGTATTGGGCCCTATTCTCTTCAATATATTTATTAATGATCTTGTAGAAGGCTTGCATAGTAAAGTATCAATTTTCGCAGATGACACTAAACTGTGTAAAGTAATTAACACTGAAGAGGACAGTATACTACTACAGAGGGATCTGTATAGATTGCAGGCTTGGGCAGATAAGTGGCAGATGAGGTTTAACACTGACAAATGTAAGGTTATGCACATGGGAAGGAATAATGCAAGTCATCCGTACATACTAAATGGTAAAACACTCGGTAACACTGACATGGAAATCGATCTAGGAATTTTCATAAACAGCAAACTAAGCTGCAAAAACCAGTGTCAGGCAGCTGCTGCCAAGGCCAATAAGATAATGGGTTGCATCAAAAGGGCATAGATGCCCGTGATAAGAACATAGTCCTACCACTTTACAAATCGCTAGTCAGACCACACATGGAGTACTGTGTACAGTTCTGGGATCCTGTAAACAAGGCAGACATAGCAGAGCTAGAGAGGGTCCAGAGGAGGGCAACTAAAGTAATAACTGGAATGGGGCAACTACAGTACCCTGAAAGATTAGCAAAATTAGGGATTATTCACTTTAGAAAAAAGATCTATCCCATCATTTATTTATCCCCAGGACTGTGACTGTGACGAGGGGACATCCTCTGCATCTGGAGGAAAGAAGGTTTGTACACAAACATAGAAAAGGATTCTTTACGGTAAGAGCAGTCAGACTATGGAACTCTCTGCCTGAGGAGGTGGTGATGGTGAGTACAATAAAGGAATTCAAGAGGGGCCTGGATGTATTTCTGGAGCGTAATATTACAGGCTATAGCTACTAGAGAGGGGTCGTTGATCCAGGGAGTTATTCTAATTGCCTGATTGGAGTCGGGAAGGAATTTTTTATTCCCCTAAAGTGGGGAAAATTGGCTTCTACCTCAGTTTTTTTTTGCCTTCCTCTGGATCAACTTGCAGGATCACAGGCCGAACTGGATGGACAAATGTCTTTTTTCAGCCTTATGTACTATGTTACTAAGGACTCTATATTGATAGAGAGTGTTCCACAGAATTGGCGCATAGCAAATGTGGTGCCAATATTCAAAAAGGGTGCAAAAACAAAGCCCGGAAACTATAGGCCGGTAAGTTTAACATCTGCTGTGGGTAAACTGTTTGAAGGTTTTCTAAGAGATTCTATCTTTGAGTACCTCATTGAAAACAAGCAAATAGTGCCATATCAGTATGGCTTCATGAGGGATCTGTCATGTCAAACTAATTTATTCAGTTTCTATGAGGAGGTAAGTTCTAGATTTGACAGCGGCGAATCAATGGATGTCGTATATCTGGACTTCTCCAAAGCATTTGACACTGTACCGCATAAAAGGTTAGTATATAAAATGAGAATGCTTGGACTGGGAGAAAATGTCTGTATGTGGGTAAGTAACTGGCTCAGTAATAGAAAACAGAGGGTGGTTATTAATGGTACACACTCAGATTGGGTCACTGTCACTAGTGGAGTACCTCAGGGGTCAGTATTGGGCCCTATTCTCTTCAATATATTTATTCATGATTTTGTAGAAGGCTTGCACAGTAAAATATCAATTTTCGCAGATGACACTAAACTGTGTAAAGTAATTAACACTGAAGAGGACAGTATACTGCTACAGAGGGATCTGAATAGCTTGGAGGCTTGGGTAGAGAAGTGGCAGATAAGGTTTAACACTGACAAATGTAAGGTTATGCACATGGGAAGGAAAAATACAAGTCACCCGTACATACTAAATGGTAAAACACTGGGTAACACTGACATGGAAAAGGAGGTAGGAATTTTGGTGAACAGCAAACTAAGCTGTAGAAACCAGTGTCAGGCCAATAAGATACTGGGTTGCCTCAAAAGGGGAACAGATGCCGGTGATATGAACATAGTCCTACCACTTTACAAATCACTAGTCAGACCACACATGGAGTACTGTGTACAGTTCTGGGCTCCTGTAAACAAGGCAGACATAGTAGAGCTGGAGAGGGTCCAGAGGAGGGCAACTAAAATAATAACTGGAATAAGGGAACTACAGTACAGTAAGATCATCAAAATTAGGGTTATTCAAAAAAGCATAACAGGCTGAACAGGATGGACAAATGTCTTTTTTCAGCCTATACGGTAGCCTTAAAATGTTACTACCGTATATTACATGAGTATGATTCTTGTATTAGATCAAATACTAGGGGGATTGCCAAAAACACAGGGGGTCCTGGACAACCCCTTTAAGAAAAAGTGTGTTTGGCTTTTGTTTCAAGGCAAATAAAATAGTAATATGTTAATTCAATACTGGCACTTGATATGTATAAGCCTAATGTTGCCTACAGTAAGTCAGGTTTTTGAAACCTGCACCTTTATGGCCAGGTTGAACCTTAAACCCCAGATTGGGATATTCATTTATTTGCTTAATTTGCTCAGATTTATATTTCCATAAAAGCTGAGATCAGGCTGCTATATTGTATTCCTGTAAAGCACTTCCCCCACATTCAATATCTTAAAAAATTCATAATGTGAATATATGACAATAGTATACATTCACATACCTAGAGAGTATCCATGACGCATGTGAACACCAGCTCACCCCTGTGGCCTAAATTATAATGATATCGCCAAACAGGACTTACACACAGTGTTCGTTTTTTGCCTCTCTGGTCCCAAAAGTTCTAGAGAGCAACAGATGTCCCACATTACAAGAAGACATGCTAACGGATCTCTTATAGTGCACCCCTCTAATCTGGATCCAAAAAAAGAAAGGTTTTGTCACATACATATTTAATATGGATGCAGCCGAGCTATAATTGTCATTTAGCACAACTCTTTTTCATATCAGTGTGATACAGGTGGTTTTTACACTATAAGCCTGTTAATTAGTTGCCTTGATTCTTTAAGAAAACACATTTACTATATTTCTGTTATCTCCATCCATCTCTTTCCACTACCTACCATGATATTTTATGATATAACAATTCTTGTTATCATCTTGGTGTTTTTCCTTTCCTAGGGCTGACCTCTTATGGTTACAGCAAGCAGCAGACTTTCAGGTTGGGTTTGGTGAATGGTAGACACTCTCTGCAGACCATATATTTTCCTATACAAGTCCCTGTCTGTCTTTTTCAATCTACATTTTTGCCTTGCAAAGAGAAACCTTTGAAAGTGCAGGTATAGTGCTAAATGTATTAGGACAGTATCTCAGCCTTACTTTTAGTGTGTAATTCCCAGTCAGGAGGATGCATTACTGCTACTAAGACCCCATGACCTCTTTACATTTCTGCATTAGTAGAAAATCTGAAGCTTAATAGTTGAAATAGCCTTGCAGTATAGAGCAAGTACCGTATGTGTGCAGACAGTACAACAGTAAGGAGCTACTGTCACCTCCGTGCACAGAAAGAGAAGCTGCCATCCCTGGTAAAGGGCAGATTGATGTGCCTTGTTTGTCCAATATCAGAAAACACGTTTTCTGGGAAGAAATGGCACTGCAGCTGACAGCACTGTGTAAAATGCAGCCCTACAACTGTTCATCATTGCAAGCTGTTATTGGTATGACAAAAAACACTAAAATAATAGAACCACATACTAATGAACTTATAGAGGTTTTACGTCACAGCAAATCGAGTCTTGTGATCTCACCTTCCATTGTGCCTGTGTAAATCTGTCAGCTGAAGGGTCCACTGGATGCTGTGGCTGAGAGGAGCTGTCCGCTCTCGTAGTGCTGAATTGCTGTCTCCTTGTAGACACCAAAATAACAACTAGACTGTGCTGCTGGTGTCTTCACTGGTCACACTGCAGTGTATATCCACACATCCTCTTGTCTGCAGTGAACCTCTGGGATCCTGGAGACTGGCCATACATGGTTGTCAGCTCTGCCTGCTTCTCGGGTAACCTTTCCCACTCCACACTCTAGTCAGTCCACCTTCTTTCCAAGACCTATAAAGTTTCCTGTTACTTTAGGATGGATATTTTTAGAACTACTACATTTCTCCACTTGTCAATTCATCCCTAAACTTTATTTTGACTTCACTGGTATTCTTTTTTCTTCTTCTATTGGAAGTATATCCGTTGCGGAAGGTGTGTTCTGAACCCTGAGTAGAGGGGATGGCAGAAATGCCACAGCAAGTCTTTACGGTACTCTCCCTGCTTTCTAGAAATGCTGTGGACAGAGCTCATGGTATGCACACAGGCATCTCCGCCCCATCTTATTCACAGCTCCGAAATTCCTCCCTTCATTAAGA
Source organism: Bufo bufo (assembly GCF_905171765.1). Lineage (NCBI taxonomy): Eukaryota > Metazoa > Chordata > Amphibia > Anura > Bufonidae > Bufo > Bufo bufo. Next base: position 271,820,617 of record NC_053394.1, on the reverse strand, counting down.
CGTCTGACTCACCAGCCTGAATGCAAAGTGTGCTGCTAAAGAGGCAGGGGTCTGCAGACTGCTGCCTGCTTCTTATTGCTATGGATGCATAGAGCATACAACCCCTTACCATTTTTTTGCTAATTGTCGACACTGGGGGTCGTTCTAATAAATCAGTGTCTCCTTTCCAATATTTTCCTCTATTATGCATCCTTCTTCATCATTTATGTCATTATGTCACTGCAGGATAATCAAGTTGTTCCGAACCTGCAGTTTGCTTCTTATTTTTAACCTTCTGTGAAGTCTGTACAAAACATGATGGAATGATTCATATGATTTTAATTGTGCAGTTTAATGTGAGAGATACATGGTTTTGAATATTAGTACATTATTCATTGATCTATTGTCTGACTGCTAGCCTAATGTAAGTTTTCAATGCCATTAAGCAAAATGGACTGAGATCCATGGTTCATTATAGGGACAATAGTCTGAGCTTTGCATTGTCAAACAGTTTAATGGGAACCATGTTTACAGGAAAATGAAATGTGATTTGTATCCTCTGGGGAATTTTCTAAAGATCACTATTGACGGCAACGGGGCTGTGTGAACACTGACTTTAGGCATTGTCACAAACCTGCAGAATGTATGCTGTGCATAGGGTTCCCACCCCAATTTAATAGCAAGAATCAATCACAGCAGAAATTTGCTTTGCTCAAAATATATTTATTTTAATTAAAGAAGGTAAGTAATGCGGCAATATGTATGAACGTTTTTGGCTCACAGGCCTTCATCAGACACTGGAGATACAAGGAAACATCAAAAAATTAACGAAAAAAAATAACAAAAAGAATAACGACATGAAAAATAAAATAAAATACAATGACTGGAATGGTGAAGGATGAAAATAAATGACAATATTGCTGTATCCTCAGCTATTTATACAGAGAAGAGATCCTTAGGTCACTTGAGTTATCTCAGACTTCACTCAGGTGGCCATAACATAAATAAATGAAGGATCCAGATATCTTAGTGTATGTCACATTAAGGTCTAGATTACAATACTGACTGTCTCATAATAGGTATCACGGTAATCAACCACCTCTGTGGCCAATGGTCAATATACACTGATGTCCCATAGTGTCCCATTGGGAAACAAGACACATCTATATAATTGCAACAAGAGTGCAAGTACATCTCTACCACCAATAGATTTGAAGCCCTGTCATCCCCTCATTTTTTAGATCACACTCCCCCACATCACAAGACAAGGAGACGTGAAGTACACTCCCCCACTCCACCTCGAGGTCTGACGAAATCACAAGCACAAATATGGACGCACGACTACAACCTGCGTCATCATCATCACAATCACGACAGAGAACAGAATTATCCACAGAGATATCCACAATACAAGGATCATCACAATCTCAGAACAACCGTAAGGATACACAATCACAAACATGGAGACCAACACGTAGAGGAAGACACAAACGAAATAAGCACAAAGCACAACCCACACAGGAGGCATCCATAATCGTAAACCTCAGTGACACAGAATTAACCTCAACACAAAAATCACTTTTGAACAAAGGACTCAAATTTTCACCAACCACTCCCCTTGACAAATTTTCCACGTTCATTGGAACAGAAAAGTTTGTACGAAAACTCTGTTTAAAGAAATACTTTATTAAAAATCCTGTTATTAGGGAGAAGGTGCAACACACTATGTATGTACACACAGATCTAAAAATCTCTTCCAAGAAATATCCCAGACAAGAAGTCAGCTTTGAGATCGCGACTTTTAAGAAGAATGTGGAAGCCGATCTACGCAAGCTAAAAAATCCAAGAGCTAAGAATAACCTCACTAAAAAGGAATTTGACGCTATTAAACAATTACAGTCTAGTCAGAATGTAACAATTAGGCCTGCAGACAAAGGTGGGGCTTTAGTGCTTTTAAACACGACGGACTATGTAAACGAGTGCAAACGACAACTTATGGATGCAGCGACATATGACAAACTCCCATCGGATCCAACCTTGGAATATCACCATCGATTAACCTGTTTATGCAAGAAAGGCTTAGACAAAGAGATTTTGTCCATCAATGAGTCTAGATATATCATTGAGACCCAGAAGCGGATACCAGTTTTTTATTGTATCCCTAAGATACACAAAAGCCTTATAAATACACCGGGAAGACCGATTATATCGGGGATAGGCTCTATCTCTTCTAATTTATCACAGTATATAGATAGACTCTTACAGCCTGTAGTAAAGAAAATTTCATCCTTTATAAGAGATATGACAGACATCATTACGACACTTGAAGATATGCATTTTGAGGATGAATGGATCCTAGGGACGATTGATGTGGCAGCTCTATACACAAGTATAGAACACACACAATGTCTGTTAGCTTTAGAAAGACAATTAAATAATTATAGTGGCCTTCACAGGGATCAGATTGTGTTCCTGTTAGAAGGAGTTGACTATATTTTGCAACATAATTATTTTTCTTTCGAGTCAGAATTTTTGTACAGAAACAGGGGACTGCCATGGGCACCAGATTTGCCCCCAGCTACGCTAATCTATTCATGGCCCAATGGGAGGAGGATACTATTCAATCCAAGCTGGGGACAAGTCTGGTGCTCTGGCGTCGTTACATCGATGATGTTATATTTATATGGAAGGATTCTGAGACATCATTAGAGACTTTCCTACAGAACATCAATGAGAATGACAAAAATGTAAAATTTACCAGCTCTATCAGCAGATCTAAAATAGAGTTTCTGGACCTGCTGATAACTAGGAGTGGAGGGAAACTGTTGTGCAGTACGTATTATAAACCTGTTATGCGGAACAGTTACATCCCATATAACAGTTGCCACCTCCCAAGGTGGCTTCTAAATATCCCTACCAGCCAGTTCAGGAGGATTAAGAGGAATTGTTCGGACACCTCTCAATTTGAATTGGAGGCTGTACAATTGAAACAACAATTTATGAGCAAGCAATACCCTGAAAATGTACTAGAGAAATCCCTTAGCAAGGTTAGGGCAATGATTAGAGAAAGTTTCTTTGCGATAAATGAAAAAACAAATGAAAAAACAGAGGAAACACGACCACAAGAGAACAATAGTCGCGTCATTTTGCCCTTTAATGCCCATTACAAAGCCATAGATAAAATCATTAGAACACATTGGCACCATCTTCAGGGCGACAAAATCATTGGGAATACACTCACGGAACCCCAGATAGTATATACCAGAGCACCTAATCTGGGATTACAAGTAGCACCCACAGTCCAGAATAGAATTGTACATAATGACTCTAATTGACTTAGTTTTAAGGGTTTCTTTAGCTGTGGGAGGTGTAGCAATTGTCGTATCACTAAATTCCCCAAGAAAATAACATGTATCCAGTCAACACAAAACTCGTTCACGTTTACGATAAGAGATGGTCTGACGTGTGATTCTACGGATGTGATCTATATGCTAGAATGCCACTGCCGTAGGCAATATATAGGCAGGACTAAGAGATCCCTGAAAACAAGAATATCTGAGCATATAGCTAAAATTAAAAAGAGATTTGATGCTCATTCCGTATCATCACACTTTAAGCAGTTTCATAACAGAGATCCTTCCTTGCTGAAGTTCGCGGCCTTTGAAAAAGTTAAAAAAACATGGAGAGGCGGACATCACATCGCCAAAATGTCGCGAACCGAATCATGGAGGATCTTTGAATTCAACACTATCATGCCACACGGTTTAAATGCTGAATTCGAATTGTTCGGTTTCTTAAAAGCATCAAGGGGTGGCCGTTGGGCGGCAATGAGGTATCGAGAGTCTGGCTGTTTATCAGCACCTCGATTCCTCCTTTCTACCCAACGGTTGCCCCATTATACCATCAGATGTTATAGGTGACAAACGACGCATACGGACATATGTTATTGCACCCGCAAACATATATCCTATAGGGGTGGTGCCCTCGTTTACATAGTCCTTGTTTTTTACTATTTGTAAGCAATTTTATACTTACCCCACCTATATATGAGTAGGTTTTCTCATTTTAGAACTATTGTTTCAACTTTTTATATATTTATTATATTTTAATATTTTTAATTACCATGTATAAAGATACAGAAGACGTTCTCGGAAAATCTCAAGAAGGAATTATTACAGTTGGATAAAATCGTGAATCAAAATTGTGAATTAAAATCGAGAATGAAGTGAAACAGAGTGCATAGAAGAAATAGTTGGAGAAAATCGTGAATTAAAATTATGAACTAAAATCGAGAATGAAGTGAAATGGAGTGCAAAAAAAAAAAATCGCAAAAAAATCGCAAGAAAAATCGTGAGAAAAAATTGTGGAGAATAACGCAGTAAGGATAGTCTGCACGGATGTGATATTTTTATCGATGCGATATTTGCACACTATTTCATTATCATCTACTTTGTGTCTATTTATGTTCCTAATATAATATACAGTAAGGTATGGATGTATGCTAATATAGGAATATAGAAGAGTCCTAATAGGTGGAGGCTATGGCTCTTTAATGGACTGATTCCAGTTCGGACTTTCATGAATCCCCAAACAATTGAGATACCGCCCTATTAAAACAAGACCCCCTATATAAGGATAGCTCTTCCATTATGCTGCTTAACCACTGAGGAAGGGGCAAGTTCAGACCCCGAAACGCGTCTGGTGATAAGTAGCTACAGGACCCAAAGGAGCCCAGATATCGTATGGCTTTCTAAAAAGACTTAAAAAGTACTTTAAAGAATCAACCAATCTCAGCTGAGTGACGATCAAACAGGCTCGCGCCTTACTACTGCAAGAACTACAAGCTGTTACAGCCTCCGATACTATCTCCAACACCGCCCTCTACCGGATCACGTGGGTAAAGTTGATCACGTGACCGGAGAACACGTGAACAAGCATGAAGGTCCTGCATACCAACTCGGCGTCCTGACCGCATGGAGATCGGATCTGTTCTGGGAGGATCGAATTATTACGTGTGGCTTCTGGAGGGGTAATGTACTGAATATTTGTACACACTCACCTTTTGATGCCTTAACCGGACACATTTGTCCTTACCATACGGAGTCTGACATATCTGGCGGAACGCTACACCAGAACCTTGGGTAGCAGTTTATATTTACAGGGGGTGAATATCGTTATCTTGCAGCTACATAGTGCTGCTGACGCTCGTTTTACAGACTGCATTATCGATCTTTGTGGACTAGCAACCATCCATACATTAAGTGTGCCATTGGGGACTGTATACACCCGTCTATTATAGCTAAAGTGAGAGGCTAGCTATAGTGACCCTCTATCCTGCATACTAGTGACACTATAAGGAGTTCGCCGAACAGCTGTCCTAACCTAAGATTTTATATAATTTATTTAGTGTTTTATTTTATGTTTATATAGATGATATACAGGTCCTTTTAAAAAAATTAGCATATTGTGATAAAGTTCATTATTTTCTGTAATGTACTGATAAACATTAGACTTTCATATATTTTAGATTCATTACACACAACTGAAGTAGTTCAAGCCTTTTCTTGTTTTAATATTGATGATTTTGGCATACAGCTCATGAAAACCCAAAATTCCTATCTCAAAAAATTAGCATATCATGAAAAGGTTCTCTAAACAAGCTATTAACCTAATCATCTGAATCAACTAATTAACTCTAAACACCTGCAAAAGATTCCTGAGGCTTTTAAAAACTCCCAGCCTGGTTCATTACTCAAAACCGCAATCATGGGTAAGACTGCCGACCTGACTGCTGTCCAGAAGGCCATCATTGACACCCTCAAGCAAGAGGGTAAGACACAGAAAGAAATTTCTGAACGAATAGGCTGTTCCCAGAGTGCTGTATCAAGGCACCTCAGTGGGAAGCCTGTGGGAAGGAAAAAGTGTGGCAGAAAACGCTGCACAACGAGAAGAGGTGACCGGACCCTGAGGAAGATTGTGGAGATGGACAGATTCCAGACCTTGGGGGACCTGCTGAAGCAGTGGTCTGAGTCTGGAGTAGAAACATCCAGAGCCACAGTGTACAGGCGTGTGCAGGAAATGGGCTACAGGTGCCGCATTCCCCAGGTCAAGCCACTTTCGAACCAGAAACAGCGGCAGAAGCGCCTGACCTGGGCTACAGAGAAGCAGCACTGGACTGTTGCTCAGTGGTCCAAAGTACTTTTTTCGGATGAAAGCAAATTTTGCATGTCATTTGGAAATCAAGGTGCCAGAGTCTGGAGGAAGACTGGGGAGAGGGAAATGCCAAAATGCCTGAAGTCCAGTGTCAAGTACCCACAGTCAGTGATGGTCTGCTGCTGGTGTTGGTCCACTGTGTTTTATCAAAAGCAGGGTCAATGCAGCTAGCTATCAGGAGATTTTGGAGCACTTCATGCTTCCATCTGCTGAAAAGCTTTATGGAGATGAAGATTTCATTTTTCAGCACGACCTGGCACCTGCTCACAGTGCCAAAACCACTGGTAAATGGTTTACTGACCATGGTATTACTGTGCTCAATTGGCCTGCCAACTCTCCTGACCTGAACCCCATAGAGAATCTGTGGGATATTGGGAAGAGAAAGTTGAGAGACGCAAGACCCAACACTCTGGATGAGCTTAAGGTCGCTATTAAAGCATCCTGGGCCTCCATAACACCTCAGCAGTGCCACAGGCTGATTGCCTCCATGCCACGCCGCATTGAAGCAGTCATTTCTGCAAAAGAATTCCCGACCAAGTATTGAGTGCATAACTGAACTTAATTATTTGAAGGTTGACTTTTTTGTATTAAAAACACTTTTCTTTTATTGGTCGGATGAAATATGCAAATTTTTTGAGATAGGAATTTGGGGTTTTCATGAGCTGTATGACAAAATCATCAATATTAAAACAAGAAAAGGCTTGAACTACTTCAGTTGTGTGTAATGAATCTAAAATATATGAAAGTCTAATGTTTATCAGTACATTACAGAAAATAATGAACTTTATCACAATATGCTAATTTTTTGAAAAGGACCTGTATAGGGATGAGCGAACCCGAACTGTAGGGGTGTCCGTGACACGGACCCGAACCCGAACATTTTCGTAAAAATCCGTGTTCGGGTTCGGTGTTCGGCGCTTTCTTGCCGCTTTTTGAAAGGCTGCAAAGCAGCCAATCAACAAGCGTCATACTACTTGCCCCAAGAGGCCATCACAGCCTTGCCTACTATTGGCATGGCTGTGATTGGCCAGTGCAGCATGTGACCCAGCCTCTATATAAGCTTGGGTCACGTTGCGCTGCACGTCACTCTGCTGATTGAAGCATAGGGAGAGGTTCCAGCTGCGACGTTAGGGCGAGATTAGGCAGTGATTAACTCCTCCAAAAGACTTCATTCTGTGATCGATCTGCAGCTGTGGATCATTGAAGTGCTAATATTGACTTGCTCACTTTTTTGAGGCTGCCCAGAGCGTTTTTAGATCACTTTTTTTCTGGGGTGATCGGCGGCCATTTTGTGACTTGTGGTGCGCCAGCACAAGCTATCACCAAGTGTATTTAACCATCAATAGTGTGGTTATTTTGTGCTATATCCTACATCAGCTGCAGGCTGAGCCTGTGTCACCGAAGTGCATTTAACCATCAACAGTCTGATTATTTTTTGGCCATATACTACATCTGGTGCAGGCTGAGCCTGTGTCACCCAAGTGCATTTAACCATCAACAGTGTGGTTATTTTTTGGCCATATACTACATCAGGGGCAAGTTGAGCCTGTCACCCAGCGCCTAAAAAATAGACCTGACATTTCTATTCAACCAAATCTGTACTGTTTTAGCTGGTCAAGTTATTTGTAGTGACCGTAAAAGCACACTTTTTGTTCTGGGTTGAAAAACTATTCCCAAATTTGCCATTCTCAAAATAACTAGTTTCTGGTATTTGAGGCCTAATTGAAATCTATCCCAAAAAGGATATCTTACATTGAAGGTACTGATAGTGTCATTCAGAAAAACCTAAGACACACGCTACCGTGCAGATAGAAGTCTGATTCTGAGATTAAACCTTAACCTGTCACACAGTGCAAAATAAAACAGGTCTCACATTTCTATTCAAGCAAATCTGTACTGTTTTAGCTGGTCAAGTTATTTGTAGCGACCGTAAAAGCACTTTTTTTTTTCTGGGTTGAAAAACTATTCCCAAATTTGCCATTCTCAAAATAACTAGTTTCTGGTATTTGAGGCCTACTTGAAATCTATCCCAAAAAGGATATCTTACATTGAAGGTACTGATAGTGTCATTCAGAAAAACCTAAGACACACGCTACCGTGCAGATAGAAGTCTGATTCTGTGATTAAACTTTAACCTGTCACACAGTGCAAAAAAAAAAACAGGTCTCACATTTCTATTCAAGCAAATCTGTACTGTTTTAGCTGGTCAAGTTATTTGTAGCGACCGTAAAAGCACTTTTTTTTTTCTGGGTTGAAAAACTATTCCCAAATTTGCCATTCTCAAAATAACTAGTTTCTGGTATTTGAGGCCTACTTGAAATCTATCCCAAAAAGGATATCTTACATTGAAGGTATTGATAGTGTCATTCAGAAAAACCTAAGACACACGCTACCGTGCAGATAGAAGTCTGATTCTGTGTCTAAACCTTAACCTGTCACACAGTGCAAAAAAAAACAGGTCTCACATTTCTATTCAAGCAAATCTGTACTGTTTTAGCTGGTCAAGTTATTTGTAGTGACCGTAAAAGCACATTTTTTTTTCTGGGTTGAAAAACTATTCCCAAATTTGCCATTCTCAAAATTGTGGTGAACGGGAACAATGAGGAAAACATCTAATAAGGGACGCGGACGCGGACGTGGACATGGTCGTGGTGGTGTTAGTGGACCCTCTGGTGCTGGGAGAGGACGTGGCTGTTCTGCCACAGCCACACGTCCTAGTGTACCAACTACCTCAGGTCCCAGTAGCCGCCAGAATTTACAGGGATATTTGGTGGGGCCCAATGCCGTTCTAAGGATGGTAAGGCCTGAGCAGGTACAGGCATTAGTCAATTGGGTGGCCGACAGTGCATCCAGCACGTTCACATTATCTCCCACCCAGTCTTCAGCAGAAAGCGCACAGATGGCGCATGAAAACCAAGCCCATCAGTCTGTCACATCACCCCCATGCATATCAGGGAAACTGTCTGAGCCTCAAGTTATGCAGCAGTCTCTTATGCTGTTTGAAGACTCTGCTGCCAGGGTTTCCCAAGGGCATCCACCTAGCTCTTCACCAGGGGTGGAAGAGATAGAATGCACTAACGCAAAACCACTTATGTTTCCTGATGATGAGTACATGGGAATACCACCTCAGCACGTCTCTGATGATGACGAAACACAGGTGCCAACTGCTGCGTCTTTCTGCAGTGTGCAGACTGAACAGGAGGTCAGGGATCAAGACTGGGTGGAAGACGATGCAGGGACGATGAGGTCCTAGACCCCACATGGAATGAAGGTCGTGCCACTGACTTTCACAGTTCGGAGGAAGAGGCAGTGGTGAGACCGAGCCAACAGCGTAGCAAAAGAGGGAGCAGTGGGCAAAATCAGAACACCCGCCGCCAAGAGACTCCGCCTGCTACTGACCGCCGCCATCTGGGACCGAGCACCCCAAAGGCAGCTTCAAGGAGTTCCCTGGCATGGCACTTCTTCAAACAATGTGCTGACGACAAGACCCGAGTGGTTTGCACGCTGTGCCATCAGAGCCTGAAGCGAGACATTAACGTTCTGAACCTTAGCACAACCTGCATAACCAGGCACCTGCATGCAAAGCATGAACTGCAGTGGAGTAAACACCTTAAAAACAAGAAAGTCACTCGGGCTCCCCCTGCTGCCTCTTCTGCTGCTGCCGCCTCGGCCTCTTCTGCTGCTGCCGCCGCCTCGGCCTCTTCTGCTGCTGCCGCCGCCGCCTCGGCCTCTTCCTCTGCCTCTGGAGGAACGTTGGCACCTGCCGCCCAGCAAACATGGGATGTACCACCAACACCACCACCTGCGTCACCAAGCATCTCAACCATGTCACACGGCAGCGTTCAGCTCTCCATCTCACAAACATTTGAGAGAATGCGTAAATTCCCACCTAGCCACCCTCGATCCCTGGCCCTGAATGCCAGCATTTCTAAACTACTGGCCTATGAAATGCTGTCATTTAGGCTGGTGGACACACACAGCTTCAAACAGCTCATGTCGCTTGCTGTCCCACAGTATGTTGTTCCCAGCCGCCACTACTTCTCTAAGAGAGCCGTGCCTTCCCTGCACAAACAAGTGTCCGATAAAATCAAGTGTGCACTGCGCAACGCCATCTGTGGCAAGGTCCACCTAACCACAGATACGTGGACCAGTAAGCACGGCCAGGGACGCTATATCTCCCTAACTGCACACTGGGTAAATGTAGTGGCGGCTGGGCCCCAGGCGGAGAGCTGTTTGGCGCACGTCCTTCCGCCGCCAAGGATCGCAGGGCAACATTCTTTGCCTCCTGTCTCCTCCTCCTCCTACTCAGCTTCCTCCTCCTCTTCTTCCACCTGCTCATCCAGTCAGCCACACACCTTCACCACCAACTTCAGCACAGCCCGGGGTAAACGTCAGCAGGCCTTTCTGAAACTCATATGTTTGGGGGACAGGCCCCACACCGCACAGGAGTTGTGGCGGGGTATAGAACAACAGACCGACGAGTGGTTGCTGCCGGTGAGCCTCAAGCCCGGCCTGGTGGTGTGCGATAATGGGCGAAATCTCGTTGCAGCTCTGGGACTAGCCGGTTTGACGCACATCCCTTGCCTGGCGCATGTGCTGAATTTGGTGGTGCAGAAGTTCATTCGCAACTACCCCGACATGTCAGAACTGCTGCATAAAGTGCAGGCTGTCTGTTCGCGCTTCCGGCGTTCAGACCATGCCGCTGCTCGCCTGTCTGCGCTACAGCGTAACTTCGGCCTTCCGGCTCACCGCCTCATATGCGACGTACCCACCAGGTGGAACTCCACCTTGCATATGCTGGACAGACTGTGCGAGCAGCAGCAGGCCATAGTGGAGTTTCAGCTGCAGCACGCACGGGTCAGTCGCACTGTGGATCAGACACACTTCACCACCAATGACTGGGCCTCCATACGAGACCTGTGTGCCCTGTTGCGTTGTTTCGAGTACTCCACCAACATGGCCAGTGGCGATGACGCCGTTATCAGCTTTACAATACCACTTCTATGTCTCCTTGAGAAAAGACTTAGGGCGATGATGGAAGAGGAGGTGGCCCAGGAGGAAGAGGAGGAAGAGGGGTCATTTTTAGCACTTTCAGGCCAGTCTCTTCGAAGTGACTCAGAGGGAGGTTTTTTGCAACAGCAGAGGCCAGGTACAAATGTGGCCAGACAGGGCCCACTACTGGAGGACGAGGAGGACGAGGATGAGGAGGAGGTGGAGGAGGATGAGGATGAAGCATGTTCACAGCGGGGTGGCACCCAAAGCAGCTCGGGCCCATCACTGGTGCATGGCTGGGGGGAAACACAGGACGATGACGATACGCCTCCCACAGAGGACAGCTTGTCCTTACCTCTGGGCAGCCTGGCACACATGAGCGACTACATGCTGCAGTGCCTGCGCAACGACAGCAGAGTTGCCCACATTTTAACATGTGCGGACTACTGGGTTGCCACCCTACAGGATCCCCGGTACAAAGACAATGTGCCCACCTTACTTCCTACACTGGAGCGTGATAGGAAGATGCGCGAGTACAAGCGCACGTTGGTAGACGCGCTACTGAGAGCATTCCCAAATGTCACAGGGGAACCAGTGGAAGCCCAAGGCGAAGGCATAGGAGGAGCAAGAGGTCGCCAACGCAGCTGTGTCACGGCCAGCTCCTCTGAGGGCAGGGTTAGCATGGCAGAGATGTGGAAAAGTTTTGTCACCACGCCACAGCTAACTGCACCACCACCTGATACGGAACGTGTTAGCAGGAGGCAACATTTCACTAACATGGTGGAAAAGTACCTGTGCACACCCCTCCACGTACTGACTGATGGTTCGGCCCCATTCAACTTCTGGGTCTCCAAATTGTCCACGTGGCCAGAGCTAGCCTTTTATGCCTTGGAGGTGCTGGCCTGCCCGGCGGCCAGCGTTTTGTCTGAATGTGTATTCAGCACGGCAGGGGGCGTCATTACAGACAAACGCAGCCGCCTGTCTACAGCCAATGTGGACAAGCTGACGTTCATAAAAATGAACCAGGCATGGATCCCACAGGACCTGTCCATCCCTTGTGCAGATTAGATATTAACTACCTCCCCTTAACAATATATTATTCTACTCCAGGGCACTTCCTCATTCAATACTATTTTTAATTTCATTTTACCATTATATTGCGGGGCAACCCAAAGTTGAATGAACCTCTCCTCTGTCTGGGTCCCGGGGCCTAAATGTGTGACAGTGGCCTGTTCCGTGGTGGGTGACGTGAAGCCTGATTCTCTGCTATGACATGAAGACTTATTCTGTGCTGACATGAAGCCAGATTCTCTGTTACGCGACCTCTCTCCTCTGCCTGGGTGCCTGGGCCTAAATGTGTGACAGTGGCCTGTTCCAGTGGTGGGTGACGTGAAGCCTGATTCTCTGCTATGACATGAAGACAGATTCTGTGCTGACATAAGGCCAGATTCTCTGTTACGCGACCTCTCTCCTCTGCCTGGGTGCCTGGGCCTAAATGTGTGACAGTGGCCTGTTCCAGTGGTGGGTGACGTGAAGCCTGATTCTCTGCTATGACATGAAGACAGATTCTGTGCTGACATAAGGCCAGATTCTCTGTTACGCGACCTCTCTCCTCTGCCTGGGTGCCTGGGCCTAAATATGTGACAGTGGCCTGTTCCAGTGGTGGGTGACGTGAAGCTTGATTCTCTGCTATGACATGAAGACAGATTCTGCGCTGACATAAGGCCAGATTCTCTGTTACGGGACCGCTCTCCTCTGTCTGAGTGCCGGAGCCTAAATGTGTGACAGTGGCCTGTTCCAGTGGTGGGTGACGTGAAGCCTGATTCTCTGCTATGACATGAAGACAGATTCTGTGCTGACATAAAGCCAGATTCTCTGTTACGCGACCTCTCTCCTCTGCCTGGGTGCCTGGGCCTAAATATGTGACAGTGGCCTGTTCCAGTGGTGGGTGACGTGAAGCCTGATTCTCTGCTATGACATGAAGACAGATTCTGCGCTGACATAAGGCCAGATTCTCTGTTACGGGACCGCTCTCCTCTGTCTGGGTGCCGGGGCCTAAATGTGTGACAGTGGCCTGTTCCAGTGGTGGGTGACGTGAAGCCTGATTCTCTGCTAAGACATGAAGACATATTCTGTGCTGACATAAGGCCAGATTCTCTGTTACGCGACCTCTCTCCTCTGCCTGGGTGCCTGGGCCTAAATGTGTGACAGTGGCCTGTTCCAGTGGTGGGTGACGTGAAGCCTGATTCTCTGCTATGACATGAAGACAGATTCTGTGCTGACATAAGGCCAGATTCTCTGTTACGCGACCTCTCTCCTCTGCCTGGGTGCCTGGGCCTAAATATGTGACAGTGGCCTGTTCCAGATGTGGGTGACGTGAAGCCTGATTTTCTGCTATGACATGAAGACAGATTCTGCGCTGACATAAGGCCAAATTCTCTGTTACGGGACCGCTCTCCTCTGTCTGGGTGCCGGGGCCTAAATGTGTGACAGTGGCCTGTTACAGTGGTGGGTGACGTGAAGCCTGATTCTCTGCTATGACATGAAGACAGATTCTGTGCTGACATAAGGCCAGATTCTCTGTTACGCGACCTCTCTCCTCTGCCTGGGTGCCTGGGCCTAAATATGTGACAGTGGCCTGTTCCAGTGGTGGGTGACGTGAAGCCTGATTCTCTGCTATGACATGAAGACAGATTCTGCGCTGATTCTCTGTTACGGGACCGCTCTCCTCTGTCTGGGTGCCGGGGCCTAAATGTGTGACAGTGGCCTGTTCCAGTGGTGGGTGACGTGAAGCCTGATTCTCTACTATGACATGAAGACAGATTCTGTGCTGACATCAGGCCAGATTCTCTGTTACGCGACCTCTCTCCTCTGCCTGGGTGCCTGGGCCTAAATGTGTGACAGTGGCCTGTTCCAGTGGTGGGTGACGTGAAGCCTGATTCTCTGCTATGACATGAAGACTAATTCTGCGCTGACATAATGCCAGATTCTCTGTTACGGGACCGCTCTCCTCTGTCTGGGTGCCGGGGCCTAAATGTGTGACAGTGGCCTGTTCCAGTGGTGGGTGACGTGAAGCCTTATTCTCTGCTATGACATGAAGACAGATTCTGTGCTGACATAAGGCCAGATTCTCTGTTACGCGACCTCTCTCCTCTGCCTGGGTGCCTGGGCCTAAATGTGTGACAGTGGCCTGTTCCAGTGGTGGGTGACGTGAAGCTTGATTCTCTGCTATGACATGAAGACAGATTCTGTGCTGACATAAGGCCAGATTCTCTGTTACGTGACCGCTCTCCTCTGTCTGGGTGCCGGGGCCTAAATGTGTGACAGTGGCCTGTTCCAGTGGTGGGTGACGTGAAGCCTGATTCTCTGCTATGACATTAAGACAGATTCTGTGCTGACATCAGGCCAGATTCTCTGTTACGGGACCTCTCTCCTCTGCCTGGGTGCCTGGGCCTAAATGTGTGACAGTGGCCTGTTCCAGATGTGGGTGACGTGAAGCCTGATTTTCTGCTATGACATGAAGACAGATTCTGCGCTGACATAAGGCCAGATTCTCTGTTACGGGACCGCTCTCCTCTGTCTGGGTGCCGGGGCCTAAATGTGTGACAGTGGCCTGTTACAGTGGTGGGTGACGTGAAGCCTGATTCTCTGCTATGACATGAAGACAGATTCTGTGCTGACATAAGGCCAGATTCTCTGTTACGCGACCTCTCTCCTCTGCCTGGGTGCCTGGGCCTAAATATGTGACAGTGGCCTGTTCCAGTGGTGGGTGACGTGAAGCCTGATTCTCTGCTATGACATGAAGACAGATTCTGCGCTGATTCTCTGTTACGGGACCGCTCTCCTCTGTCTGGGTGCCGGGGCCTAAATGTGTGACAGTGGCCTGTTCCAGTGGTGGGTGACGTGAAGCCTGATTCTCTACTATGACATGAAGACAGATTCTGTGCTGACATCAGGCCAGATTCTCTGTTACGCGACCTCTCTCCTCTGCCTGGGTGCCTGGGCCTAAATGTGTGACAGTGGCCTGTTCCAGTGGTGGGTGACGTGAAGCCTGATTCTCTGCTATGACATGAAGACTAATTCTGCGCTGACATAATGCCAGATTCTCTGTTACGGGACCGCTCTCCTCTGTCTGGGTGCCGGGGCCTAAATGTGTGACAGTGGCCTGTTCCAGTGGTGGGTGACGTGAAGCCTTATTCTCTGCTATGACATGAAGACAGATTCTGTGCTGACATAAGGCCAGATTCTCTGTTACGCGACCTCTCTCCTCTGCCTGGGTGCCTGGGCCTAAATGTGTGACAGTGGCCTGTTCCAGTGGTGGGTGACGTGAAGCTTGATTCTCTGCTATGACATGAAGACAGATTCTGTGCTGACATAAGGCCAGATTCTCTGTTACGTGACCGCTCTCCTCTGTCTGGGTGCCGGGGCCTAAATGTGTGACAGTGGCCTGTTCCAGTGGTGGGTGACGTGAAGCCTGATTCTCTGCTATGACATGAAGACAGATTCTGTGCTGACATCAGGCCAGATTCTCTGTTACGGGACCTCTCTCCTCTGCCTGGGTGCCTGGGCCTAAATGTGTGACAGTGGCCTGTTCCAGTGGTGGGTGACGTGAAGCCTGATTCTCTGCTATGACATGAAGACAGATTCTGTGCTGACATAAGGCCAGATTCTCTGTTACGCGACCTCTCTCCTCTGCCTGGGTGCCTGGGCTTAAATGTGTGACAGTGGCCTGTTCCAGTGGTGGGTGACGTGAAGCTTGATTCTCTGCTATGACATGAAGACAGATTCTGCGCTGACATAAGGCCAGATTCTCTGTTACGGGACCGCTCTCCTCTGTCTGGGTGCCTGGGGCCTAAATGTGTGACAGTGGCCTGTTCCAGTGGTGGGTGACGTGAAGCCTGATTCTCTGCTATGACATGAAGCCAGATTCTGTGCTGACATGAAGCCAGATTCTCTGCTATGGCATGAAGAGACTGATTCTGTGCTGACATGAAGCCAGATTCTTTGCTATGGCATGAAGAGACTGATTCTCTGCTGACGTGAAGCCAGATTCTCTGCTATGGGACCTCTGTCCAATTGATATTGGGTCATTTTTATTTTTTTTATTTTTATTTTAATTCATTTCCCTATCCACATTTGTTTGCAGGGGATTTACCTACATGTTGCTGCCTTTTGCAGCCCTCTAGCTCTTTCCTGGGCTGTTTTACAGCCTTTTTAGTGCCCAAAAGTTCGGGTCCCCATTGACTTCAATGGGGTTCGGGACGAAGTTCGGTTCGGGTTCGGATCCCGAACCCGATCATTTCCGGGAAGTTCGGCTGAACTTCTCGAACCCGAACATCCAGGTATTCGCTCAACTCTAGACCTGTACAGTACAGACCAAAAGTTTGGACATACCTTATTCAAAGAGTTTTCTTTATTTTCATGACTATGAAAATTGTAGATTCACACTGAAGGCATCAAAACTATGAATTAACACATGTGGAATTATATACATAACAAACAAGTGTGAAATAACTGAAAATATGTCATATTCTAGGTTCTTCAAAGTAGCCACCTTTTGCTTTGATTACTGCTTTGCACACTCTTGGCATTCTCTTGATGAGCTTCAAGAGGTAGTCCCCTGAAATGGTTTTCACTTCACAGGTGTGCCCTATCAGGTTTAATAAGTGGGATTTCTTGCCTTATAAATGGGGTTGGGACCATCAGTTGCGTTGAGGAGAAGTCAGGTGGATACACAGCTGATAGTCCTACTGAATAGACTGTTAGAATTTGTATTATGGCAAGAAAAAAGCAGATAAGTAAAGAAAAACGAGAGGCCATCATTACTTTAAGAAATGAAGGTCAGTCAGTCAGTCAGCCGAAAAATTGGGAAAACTTTGAAAGTAAGTGCTATTTGACCATGAAGTAGAGTGATGGAGTGCTGCGCCAGATGACCTGGCCTCAACAGTCACCGGACCTGAACCCAATCGAGATGGAAGTCAAAAGGGCCAACAAGTGCTAAGCATCTCTGGGAACTCCTTCAAGACTGCTGGAAGACCATTTCAGGGGACTACCTCTTGAATGCCAAGAGTGTGCAAAGCAGTAATCAAAGCAAAAGGTGGCTACTTTGAAGAACCTAGAATAGGACATATTTTCAGTTGTTCACACTTGTTTGTTATGTATATAATGCCACATGTGTTAATTCATAGTTTTGATGCCTTCATAGTCATGAAAATAACCCCGGACCCGAACCCGAACATTTCCGTAAAAGTTCAGGTTCGGGTTCGGTGCTTTCTTGGCGCTTTTTGAAAGGCTGCACAGCAGCCAATCAACAAGCGTCATACTACTTGCCCCAAGAGGCCATCACAGCCATGCCTACTAATGGCATGGCTGTGATTGGCCAGAGCAGCATGTGACCCAGGCTATATATAAGCTTGAGTCACATAGCGCTGCACGTCACTCTGCTGTTACAAGTGTAGGGAGAGGATGCTTCTGGACTTGTGATTTCAGGGAGAGAATAGGAGAGAATCTAACTCAGTGATCTACAGACAAATAGTTGTGTGGGTGCAGGGCACTAACTTTTTACCCTGCCCTGAGCTCATTGACCAAAAAATACTAACTTTTAGAATTCTGTTAGGTGGGTGGTGGCGCTGGTGGCGGTGGCGGCGGCGGTGGCCATTTTATGCATGCTCAGTGCACCAGCACTGCATCTGAGCTTTTGGCACATTGCAAATCACCTTTTTTTTGGGGGCAAACTACAACATCTGGATTAGTCAGTGTGCAATTTAAGGTAGAAATACACCCATCATTTTCTGGGGTTTTAAAAACACACATTTTTTTTTCAAAAAACAGTATTTTCCAGATCTGCAAGTGTTAAATTCAAGTTTAATATATACAGCTTTCATATTCTGTTAGCAAAAAAAATGACTTTTTTGGCAATCTACAACATCTGTATTAGTCAGTGTGCAATTTAAGGTAGAAATACACCCATCATCTTCTGGGGTTTGAAAAACACACTCTTTTGACAAAAAAACACTATTTTCAAGCCTTGCAGCATCAGCACGTGTGAAATTGCAGGCTTATATACTGCTGTCAAATTCAGTTTTTAAACAAACACTCATTTGGGCACAAAAAAATTAGTTGGCAGCCTTTGATGCAGATGTCATTGTGAGATACACCCTTAATACATTTGGGTTACATTCAGAGATTTTAAATACCGCCATTTGGTGCACCAATATTGAATTCAGGCCTACACTGGTACAGGCCCTGTGAAATACCCCCTCTACATACAGGAGTTTGAATTAGGCATTTGAAATACAGCCATTTAAAATAAAGCCTTTTTGTGCAAAGATATATTTACTTCAGGCCTACAGAGGTTCAGACCCTCTGAGATACTACCTCTACATACAGGGGTTTGAATTAGGCATTTGAAATACAGCCATTTGTGCACAGATATATTTACTGCAGGCCTACAGAGCTTCGGGCCCTCTGAGATACTACCTCTACATACAGGGGTTTGAATTAGGCATTTGAAATACAGCCATTTGAAATACAGCCATTTTGTGCAAAGATATATTTACTGCAGGCCTACAGAGGTTCAGGCCCTCTGAGATACTACCTCTACATACAGGGGTTTGAATTAGGCATTTGAAATACAGCCATTTGAAATACAGCCATTTTGTGCAAAGATATATTTACTGCAGCCCTACAGAGGTTCAGGCCCTCTGAGATACTACCTCTACATAAAGGGGTTTAAATTAGGCATTTGAAATACAGCCATTTTGTGCAAAGATATATTTACTTCAGGCCTACACTGTTTCAGACCGTGTGAGATACCCCTCTACATACAGGAGTTTAAATTAGGCATTTGAAATACAGCCATTTGAAATACAGCCATTTTGTGCAAAGATATATTTACTTCAGGCCTACATAGGTTCAGGCCCTGTGAGATACCACCTCTACATACAGGGGTTTGAATTAGGCATTTGAAATACAGCCATTTGAAATACAGCCATTTGAAATACAGCCATTTTGTGCAAAGATATATTTACTGCAGGCCTACAGAGGTTCAGGCCCTCTGAGATACTACCTCTACATACAGGGGTTTGAATTAGGCATTTGAAATACAGCCATTTTGTGCAAAGATATATTTACTGCAGCCCTACAGAGGTTCAGGCCCTCTGAGATACTACCTCTACATAAAGGGGTTTAAATTAGGCATTTGAAATACAGCCATTTTGTGCAAAGATATATTTACTTCAGGCCTACACTGTTTCAGACCGTGTGAGATACCCCTCTACATACAGGAGTTTAAATTAGGCATTTGAAATACAGCCATTTTGTGCAAAGATATATTTACTGCAGCCCTACAGAGGTTCAGGCCCTCTGAGATACTACCTTTACATAAAGGGGTTTGAATTAAGCATTTGAAATACAGCCATTTGAAATACAGCCATTTTGTGCAAAGATATATTTACTGCAGGCCTACAAAGGTTCTGGCCCTCTGAGATACTACCTCTACATACAGGGGTTTGAATTAGGCTTTTGAAATACAGCCATTTGAAATACAGCCTTTTTGTGGAAAGATATATTTACTTCAGGCCTACAGAGGTTCAGGCCCTGTGAGATACCACCTCTATATACAGGGGTTTGAATTAGGCATTTGAAATACAGCCATTTGAAATACAGCCATTTTGTGCAAAGATATATTTACTGCATGCCTACACTGATTCAAGGCTTGTGTGATCCCCCCTATACATACAGGGGTTTGAATTAGGCATTTGAAATACAGCCATTTGAAATACAGCCATTTTGTGCAAAGATATATTTACTGCAGGCCTACAGAGGTTTGGGCCCTCTGAGATACTACCTCTACACACAGGGGTTTGAATTAGGCATTCGAAATACAACCATTTGAAATATTGCCTTTTTGTGCAAAGATATATTTATTTCAGGCCTACAGAGGTTGAGGTCCTGTGAGATACCACCTCTACATACAGTGGTTTGAATTAGACATTTGAAATACAGCCATTTGAAATACAGCCATTTTGTGCAAAGATATATTTACTGCAGGCCTACAGAGGTTTAGGCCCTCTGAGATACTACCTCTACATACAGGGGTTTAAATTAGGCATTTGAAATACAGCCATTTGAAATACAGCCATTTTGTGCAAAGATATATTTACTTCAGGCATACACTGGTTCAGACCGTGTGAGATACCCCCTACATACAGGGGTTTGAATTAGGCATTTGAAATACAGCCATTTGAAATACAGCCATTTTGTGCAAAGTTATATTTACTGCAGGCCTACACTGATTCAGGGCGTGTGTGATCCCCCCTATACATACAGGGGTTTGAATTAGGCATTTGAAATACAGCCATTTGAAATACAGCCATTTTGTGCAAAGATATATTTACTTCAGGCCTACACTGGTTCAGACCGTGTGAGATACCCCCTACATACTGGGGTTTGAATCAGGCATTTTAAATACAGCCATTTGAAATACAGCTTTTTTGGGCAAAGAAATATTTAGCTCAGGCCTACAGAGGTTCAGTCCCTCTGAGATGCTACCTCTACATACAGGGGTTTGAATTAGGCATTTGAAATACAGCCATTTGAAATACAGCCATTTTGTGCAAAGATATATTTACTTCAGGCCTACAGAGGTTCAGGTCCTCTGAGATACTACCTATACATTGACGGGTTTGAATTAAGCATTTGAAATACAGCCATTTGAAATACAGCCTTTTTGTGCAAAGATATATTTACTGCAGGCCTACAGAGGTTCAGGCCCTGTGAGATACCACCTCTACATACAGGGGTTTGAATTAGGCATTTGAAATACAGCCATTTGAAATACAGCCTTTTTGTGCAAAGATATATTTACTTCAGGCCTACAGAGGTTCAGGCCCTCTGAGATACTCCCGCTACATACAGGGATTTGAATTAGGCATTTGAAATACAGGCATTTTATGCAAAGATATTGTCACGGCGGGGAGTGGGGGAAACCCCCCACCGTGCGGTATCAAAGGGATAAAGGGTAGCTGCTAGGCCAGGAGGCCAGGATCAGCATGCCTAAAAGGAGTAATAAGGGAGCAGGTCCCCTCCTACCGCGTCCTTAATCCTCTCCCCGACTCCTCACTGTATGAGCGGACCCCGATGATAGGACAACTCATACTCAGGATTCCTAGAAACCCTAAGTCGCCCTGGTAATCCCTCACTTAGGAGCAGGTGAGAGACAACCTGTTCATCCCAGTCATGGAGGAACAGGAGTCTCTATCTGAGGCCAGGCTGCAAGGAGAGCGGAACACATACAACTATAAGGAGATGGCAGGTAAGTGAAACCAGTAACACACTTACCTGCCACAGACACACTGACTGGAACCCGTGCACAAGTGCTGGTGTCCACACCAACATTAAAAGGACACAGCACACACAACAACCACACAGGAACCCAGGACAGCCATAGCTGCAATAAACGTGAGACACCATAAAAACATCTATGACCACAAGGGTGGCCCTCACTGGACAGATGCAATATGAAGACAGGGGCGTAACTAGAAGTGACTGGGCACCACAGCAAATTTTTGTATGGGGCCCCCTCCCCCCCAAGAAAACTACTGGTCGTTACACAAAAACAAGCCCTCACATAGACCGAAATATAGAAAAGTAATTTTTTAAAGTATACTATACAAGTTTTGTATCATATTGAGCCGCAGAATAAAGACGTCATTTTTAGTGAACGCCGTGATGTCAAAACCTCAAAAACCTTGGCGGAATTGAGTGTGTTTTTTTTTTTTTGTTTTTTTTAAACCACAAAGAATTTATTTTTTTCCTGCTTTCTGATACAAGACATGGCAAATTAAGTGGCGACATTTAAAAAATGCATCTTGTCCCACACAAAAAAAGCCCTCATATGACTATGTGAATGGAAAAATAAAAAGGTTATGGCTAATGTAAAAATGAAAATGGGCCCGGTCTTTAAGGGGTAATAGGTATCAAACTAAAATGTTTTATATTGCTTGCTCTTTTTGAGAGCATCAGGGTTTTTGCACATTTTACATACACAGCTCTGCTACACACACAGCTCTGAGTGGCACATTATATATCACTGTGTTGCACATTTTACATAAACAGCTCTGCTACACACACAGCTCTGAGTGGCACATTATATATCACTGTGTTACACATTTTACATACACAGCTCTGCTACACACACAGCTCTGAGTGGCACATTATATATCACTGTGTTGCACATTTTACATACACAGCTCTGCTACACACACAGCTCTGAGTGGCACATTATATATCACTGTGTTACACATTTTACATACACAGCTCTGCTACACACACAGCTCTAAGTGGCACATTATATATCACTGTGTTGCACATTTTACATACACAGCTTTGCTGTGCACATTATACATCCCTGTGTCGCATACAGCTCTGCTACATACACCACACACACTACTGTGCTGGATTCACACTATACACCTATCCAGGGCCGGTAGTGAATCTACATTTGGGCAAATTTAACATTTCTGCCCCTCATGATTCGTCCATTTCTTGCCCCCCCCCATGTGCCAATATCATAGTGCCATCCTCTCCCCCTGCCCCCTAATGTGCCAGTATCAAGTGCCTCTCTCCTCCCCCCCATGTGCCAATATCATAGTGCCATCCTCTCCGCCTGCCCACTAATGTGCCAGTATCAAGTGACTCTCTCCTCCCCCTCCATGTGCCAGTATCATGGCGCCAATAGCCCACCCCCCTCCCCTGGCAGTAAAGTAACAGTCCGAAACACTTTTCTACTTACCTCCATGTCAGCGATGCGATGCAGGCCTCTTCCTCTTCCTGTGTTCCCAGCAGCCTCTAGTGTTGAAGATTTGGTGCTCGTGTTCCTATTTAGCCTGTCTTTCAGAAAAGTTTAAGATGGGATTCAAACCCATGACCTTCTGTATCAGAGGCAAAGCACTTAACCACACAGCTATGTCAGCTGTACAGCTAATTACAGTTGCCCCAACACACCCAGCTCTGCTACATCCATACACAGTGTGCTGGGGCAGATGTCCTGTCTATGTACACTAGGTATCAAAGTTACCTACAGTAGGCTACTTTCACACTAGC
Source organism: Bufo bufo (assembly GCF_905171765.1). NCBI lineage: Eukaryota > Metazoa > Chordata > Amphibia > Anura > Bufonidae > Bufo > Bufo bufo. The sequence goes on along the minus strand of NC_053394.1, from coordinate 271,797,328 downwards.
GTTCGGGGCTCCGCTTGTGAGCTCCGTTTGAAGGGTCTCACAAGCGGCCCCGAACGCATCCGTACTGCCCCAATGCATTCTGAGTGGATGCGGATCCGCTCAGAATGCATCTGTAGTGTACGGGGACTGTAATGCCCGTCACTACAAAAGGGTCACTTGGTGTGCTGTCGTCCCCCCCTTACTTATGGGGAAGTTGGTATATGTCATCTTTATAAAATGTCATGTAATGTAATGCTATGTATTTCCCTGTTACTGTGAAACTTTCATGTACAGGCCTGCTAGGGGTGTCATTCCAGCTTCTGGTCATTAGAGGGAGCTAGGGAGCCCTAGTTTATATAAGGCCCAGTCAGGGAAGGAAAAGTCAGTCTAGTCTAGAGTCTTAAGTGGGAGTCTACAGCTGCAGCCTGTAGTCTGAAGTTGGAGCTTAGACTATGTCAGAGACAAGTCCAGGCCTGAAGCCTGCGGACCAGGAGAGGGTATTGCAGTCCCTGTAACCGGGTTCCAGATCCAAGGAGAAGGTTCCCCTCCTGAATTTATATATGCAGAAGCAGGAAGACCACTGTTAAAAAGTCTAGAGTTCAGAAGTTTCTAGAGCCTGAGGAAGCTGAGAGGGACAGAGGCAAGCCAAGGAAAGCAAGAGGTACTAAAGACAACAGAGGAGGTACTTTATCAAGATAAAACCAAGGATATACGCCAGAGCAGGGCATTGGACCTTGGAGAAGAGTTTCTATGATCCAGGATCAGTCAGGAATAGAGTGCAAGCTGCCTGTACTGCAAGTCCTGAGTTAAACACTCTGAAGTCACCTTGCTGTAACTGTATTGCCTGCATCGACCGTATTGAAAAATCGACTGTATGCAAAGGAACTGCGTTTCCGTTAATGTCCCTATATTCATGATAACTACTAAAGTTGGAGTTCTGCTTTAACATCACGTGGTTCCTCAGTTATTCCTGCTATCAGCAAACGGCGTGCCACCGTTTAATTGGCACTGGCGTCACGAACATTTCTTACCTTCACCTGCCCTTGCAGAGAGTCAGCCGTCTCAGGTTAGTGTCTATTGCACTACAACACCCAGGAACATTTCTAAACACAACTTGAGTACGCTGCACATCCGCTCAGCAAGCGGACACCCGAACGCTGCTTGCAATGTAAGTCAATGGGGACGGATCCGTTTGAAGATGGCACAATATGGCTCAATTTTCAAACGGATCCGTCCCCATTGACTTTTAATGTAAAGTCTGGACGGATCCGTCTGAACTACTTTCACACTTAGAATTTTTTCTAAGCTATAATGCAGACGGATCCGTTCTGAACGGATCCAAACGTCTGCATTATAGGAGCGGATCCGTCTGTGCAGACACCAGACGGATCCGCTCTGAACGCAAGTGTGAAAGTAGCCGTAGAAGTCTTTTTTTTTTTTTTAAAGTAACAGGTAATACAGCTGTCATAGCTGTGTGGGTAAATGCCTTGCCTCTGATGTGAAAGGTCGAGCGTTCGAATCCCAGGAGAAACTTTTCTGAAAGACATTTTAAATGAGATTTAAATACAAGGGTCTCGTAGCTCAGAGCGTGTGCCTCAGCTCTGCAGGGATAGACAGTACACGCTGTCGGGTGCCGGGCCCCCTGTCAGCCCGGCCCCCGAAGCAGTCGCTTCCCCGGTAGTTACGCCCCTGGCTCCAGCATACACCATGGCTGGAGTACCCCCCAGCTTCAGGCATCCAGCAGAAGCTAAATTGCCCAAGCAGCAACACCCACACACATATAAACCCAGTGTTAACAAAACACTAGGAAGGGAGTTAACCCTTTCAACACCAGACAAGGGAAGGAAGCCACTTAAAGGGGAAGTGCATACACAAGCATAGAAAGCTACACGTTGCCGCAGGCAACAACATGCGTGGCAACCATGTCACGGCAATCACTCAGAGGCCGAGACACTGCCACCGCATGCTCACACAGCAACACGTTGCCGCGGGCAACCGCAAGTGTAGCAACAGTGTCACAGTGCACACCATAGGCCGTGACAGATATATTTACTGCAGCCCTACAGAGGTTAAGGCCCTCTGAGATACTACCTCTACATACAGGGGTTTGAAATACAGCCATTTTGTGCAAAGAAATCTTTAATTGAGGCCTAGTCTGGTTCAGGCCGTGTGAGATACACTCTTTACATACTGTCGTTCTTTTCTACTATTAATTAAACACCCATTTAGGGCAAGATCCTAAATTCCAAAAATATGAGGAGAGCGTCAAATAAGGGACGTGGCCCAGGTCGTGGTGCTGCTGGTGGAGCTCCTGTTGCAGGGAGAGGACGTGGTTGATCTGTGCCAGCTACACGCACAAGTGAAACCCCTTCCTCAGGTGCGAGTAGGCGACAAAACCTGCAGCGGTATTTGGTTGGGCCTAATGCTGCTCTACGAATTGTGAGGCCTGAACAACTACAGGCGATAGTAGATTGGGTTGCTGACAGTGGATCCAGTTCCTTCACATTTTCTCCCACCTAGTCTCCTGCTGAAAGACCACAGTTGGCACCTGCAGCTGATGTCCATCAGTCTTTCACCTCACCCCCTTGCAAATCAGCCAAGCAGTCTGAGCCCAAAGTCATGCAGCAGTCTCTTCTGCTTTTTGCTGACTCTGTTAGCAGGGTTTCTCAGGGCCATCCACCTAGCCCCGCCCCAGAAGTGGAAGAGATTGAGTGCACCGATGCCCAACCACTTATTTTTCAAGATGAGTACATGGGAGGACCATCGCAGTATGTCTCGGATGATGACGAAATTCAGGTGCCAACTGCTGGGGCTTTCGAAAGTGTGCAGACCAACAAGGAAGTCAGGGGTGAAGACTGGGTGGAAGATGATGTGGAGGACGATGAGGTCCTCGACCCCACATGGAATCAAGGTCATGCGAGTGACCGATGTAGTTCGGAGGAAGAGGCGGTGGTCGCACAGAGCCACCAGCACAGCAGAAGAGGGAGCAGGGTGCAAAAGCGGAGTGGCCGTCCTCTAGACAGTATGCCTCCTATTGCCCACTAGTGATGAGCGGCAGGGGCAATATTCGAATTCGCGATATTTCACGAATATTCGCCATATATTCGCGAATTCGCTAATTTGGGATCTCCAGGCATTATTTTCTTGATTGCAAAAATTCGCATAGAATTCACATGGTATTTTAAAATAATATATATATATATTCGCGATTACAAATATATTTTGGGATATTCTAAATATTCGCGAATTCTCGAAGTGCCGATATTCGCGGTTAAAATTCGCAATTCGAATATTCGTGATCAACACTATTGCCCACCGCAGCAAGGGACCGAGCACACCAAAGCTAGCTCCAAGGAGTTCCCTGGCATGGCAGTTCTTCAGACAATGTGCTGACGACAAGACACAAGTGGTTTGCACGCTGTGCAATCGGAGCCTAAAGCGAGGCATAAACGTTCTCAACCTGAGCACAACCTGCATGACCAGGCATTTAAGTGCAAAGCACGAACTACAGTGGAGTAGACACCTCAAAAACCAAGAAAGGTCTCTGGCTCCTCCTGCTTCCTGCAGTCGCGGCCTCTTCATCCACCTCTGGAGTGACAGTGCCACCTGGCACCCCACAAACAGAGGCCAGCAACACCAACACCTGGGTCACCAATCATCTCCACAATGTCACACGGAACTGTCCAGCTCTCCATATCCCAAACGCTGGAGAGGAAGAGGAAGTACCCCCCTACCCATCTGCGATCCCTAGCCCTGAATGCCAGCATTTCTAAATTACTTGCCTTTGAAATGCTGTCATTCGGTCGGGTGGAGACGGATAGTTTTAAAGGCCTTATGGCAGTATGTCCCACAGTACGTCGTGCCCAGCTGCCACTGCTTTTCAAGGCGAGCCATTCCTTCCCTTCACAACAAAGTAGGGGACAAAATTAGGTGTGCACTGCGCAACGCCATCTGTGGCAATGTGCACCTGACTACGGATAAGTTGACCAGTAAGCACGGTCAGGGCCGTTATATCTCCATAACAGCACACTGGGTAAATGCAGTGGCGGCTGGGCCTGAGGCGGATAGCAGTTTGACGCATGTCCTTCCACCACCGAGGATTGCAGGGCGCTTCAGTTTGCCTACTGTTGCTTCCTCCTCCTACTCTGCTTCCTTATCCTCTACCAGCTCCTCATCCAGTCAGCGTAACACCTTCACCACCAACTTCAGCACAGCCAGGGGTAAACGACAGCAGGCAGTTTTAAAACCTATCTGTTTGGGGGACTGTTTGGGGGACAAACCCTACACCTTGCACGCCTTGAACAACAGACCGATGAGTGGTTTGTGCCAGTCCACCTCAAGCCCGGCCTGGCGGTGTGCGATAATGGGCGAAATCTCGTAGCAGCTCTGGGACTAGCCGGTTTGACGCACATCCCTTGCCTGGCGCATGTGCTGAATTTGGTGGTGCAGAGATTCCTTAAAAATTACCCCAAAATATCAGAGCTGCTGCATAAAGTGCGGGTCGTCTGTGCGCGCTTTCGGCGTTCTCACACTGCTGCTGCTCGCCTGTCAGCGCTGCAGTGTAACTTCGGCCTTCCCGCTCACCGCCTTATATGCGACGTGCCCACAAGGTGGAACTCCACCTTGCACATGCTGGCCAGACTGTGCGAGCAGCAGCAGGCGATAGTGGAGTTTCAGCTGTAGCACGCACGAGTGAGTCGCTCGGCGGAACAGCACCACCAATGACTGGGCCTCCATGCGAGACCTGTGTTCCTTGTTGCGCTGTTTCGAGTACTCCACCAACATGGCCAGTGCCGATAGCGCCGTTCTCAGCGTTACTATCCCACTTCTATGTGTCCTTGAAAAAACGCTCCTGGCGATGATGGAAGAGGATGTGGCACAGGAGGAGGAGGAGGAGGAAGAGGGATCATTTCGTAGGGTTTCCGACCAGTCATTCCCAAGTGGCTCCGATGGTGGGTTCCTGCACCCTCAAACCCAAAGTACACAATTGTCCAGCCAGGGCACAGTTCTGGAGGATGAGGAGGAGGAGATGCAGGAGGAGCAACCATGTTCACAGCAGGGTGGCACCCAGACCAGCTCATGGCCATCACTGGTACGTGGATGGGGGGATACAGAGGACACAGACGATACACCTCCCACAGAGGACAGCTTTTCGTTGCCTCTGGGAAGCCTGGCACACATGAGCGATTACATGCTGCAGCGTCTCCGCAACGACCGTCGAGTTGCCCACATTCTAACTTGTGCTGATTAATGGGTGGCCACGCTGCTGGATCACCGTTACAAGGACAACGTACCGTCCTTATTTCCGTCACTGGAGCGTAATCGTAAGATGTGCGAGTACAAGCGCACGATGGTAGATGCGCTGCTAATGGCATTCCCACCTGACAGCGGGGGCACAGTGGAAGCACAAGGCAAAGGCAGAGGAAGAGGTCGCCAACGCAGCTGGGGCACCGCCAGCACCTTAGAAGGCAGGGTTAGCATGGCCAAAATGTGGAAAAGCTTTGTCAGCACGCCACAACAACCAGCACCACCAGATGATATGAAACGTCTTAGCAGGAGGCAGCATTTCACCAACATGGTGGAGCAGTATGTGTGCACATGCCTACACGTACTAAATGACGGGTCTGCCCCCTTCAACTTCTTGGTCTCCAAATTGGCACATGGCCTGAGCTTGCCCTTTACGCCTTGGAGGTGCTGGCCTGCCCTGCAGCCAGTGTATTGTCTGAACGTGTATTTAGCACAGCAGGGGGCGTCATTACAGCCGCCTATCCACAGCGAACGTGGACAAGCTCACATTCATTAAAATGAACGAGGCTTGGATCCTACAAGACTTGTCTGAACCTTGTGCAGAATAGACATTTATGCCACCATCAAAAATACATTCTTGTACTCAAGTCAAGTGCAATGATTCTTTGTTTCCTTTTTTTTATTTGTCCCAATATTTTGGGGGCTAGCTACCCCAATAAAAAAATAAAAAAATAACATTGTTGGCTACCTCCTCCTCCGCCATTTCTGCCTCCACCTACAACACCACATTCACCGCCTCCTCAAACTCAGACTCCATATTCACCTCCTCCTCTGAGTTGCAGGTTAATAATTTGTAATTTTTTGTTATTTTATTTCATTTTAAGTTATTTCACTATCCATTTTAAGTTATGTTCCCTATTGCAGAGCAGTTGCCATGCTCTTAAGCAATTTTTACTGCCTTTTACATCCATCTAGCCTTTTCAAGGACTATTTTAGAGCCATTTTAATGCAAAAAATGAAAATTTTAGTGCCCTAAATTGAAAAATGCTTTATTTTCAATTGTCGGGTGCCATTTTACCATTTTTGGCGTATACAAACTCCTTCTGTGCCTGGGTGACAGGGGCCTTAATCTCATAAAAATCCTCTGTTCTATTGCTGGGTAACATGAAGCTAATTTTGCCGTGAATTGACCCCTGCTGTACCTGGGTGACAGGGGCCTAAATCTCTCAAAATCCTCTGTTCTATTGCTGGGTGACAAGTACCCATTTTTGCCTTGAATGAAACCCGGCTGTGCCTGGGTGACAGGGGCCTAAATCTCTCAAAATACTCTGTTCTATTGCTGGGTGACATGAAGCTAGGTTTGCCGTGAATAAACCCCTGCTGTGCCTGGGTGACATGGTCCTAAATCTCTCAAAATCCTCTGTTCTATTGCTAGGTGACATGAAGCTAGATTTGCCATGAATGAACCCCTGCTGTGCCTGGGTGACAGGGGCCTAAATCTCTCAAAATCCTCTGTTCTATTGCTGGGTGACAAGAACCCACTTTTGCCATGAATTAACCCCTGTTGTGCCTGGGTGACAGGGACCTAAATCTCTCAAAATCCTCTGTTTTATTGCTGGGTGACAAGAAGCTAGTTTTGCTGTAAATGAACCCCTGCTGTTCCTGGGTGACAGGGGCCTAAATCTCTCAAAATCCTCTGTTCTATTGCTGTGTGACATAAAACCCCTTTGCCGTGAATGAACCCCTGCTGTGCCTGGGTGACAGGGGCCTAAATCTCTCAAAATCATTTGTTCTATTGCTGGGTAACATGAAGCTAGTTTTGCTGTGAATAAACCCTTGCTGTGCATGGGAGACAGGGGCCTAAATCTCTCAAAATCCTCTGATCCATTGCTGGGTGACAAAAAGCTAGTTTTGCCGTGAATAAACCCTTGCTGTGCCTGGGTGACAGGGGCCTAAATCTCTCAAAATCCTCTGTTCTATTGCTGGGTGACAAGAACCCACTTTTGTCGTGAATGAACCCCTGCTATGCCTGGGTGACAAGGGCGTAAATCTCTCAAAATCCTCTGTTCTATTGCTGGGTGACAAGAACCCACTTTTGCCGTGAATGAACCCCTGCTGTGCCTGGGTGACAGGGGCCTAAATCTCTCAAAATCCTCTGTTCTATTGCTGGGTGACAAGAACCCACTTTTGCCGTGAATGAACCGCTGCTATGCCTGGGTGACAGGGGCCTAAATCTCTTAAAATCCTCTGTTCTATTGCTGGGTGACATGAAGCTAGTTTTGCCGTGAATGAACCCCTGCTGTGCCTGGGTGACAGGGGCCTAAATCTTTCAAAATCCTCTGTTCTATTGCTGGGTGACATGAAGCTAGTTTTGCCGTGAATAAACCCCTGCTGTGCCTGGGTGACAGGGGCCTAAATCTCTCAAAATCCTCTGTTCTATTGCTGGATGACAAGAACCCACTTTGCCGTGAATGAACCCCTGCTGTGCCTGGGTGCAGGGGCCTAAATCTCTTAAAATCCTCTGTTCTATTGATGGGTTGCAGTGTCCCAGGGGGTCAGTAGTGTAACTTCAGGTACGCTGGGCTTTGTAGTGCAGGGCAACCCACTAACCTGGGACTCACTGTCGTCTTCAATCGGGTCAACACTGGAACAGGCAGGTGATGAATGTCGTGACGCCAGTGCCAATTGAACGGTGGCACACCGTGTAGTGATAGGTGGAATAATTGAGCAGTCCTTATATTTAAATAACAGGATAACTTTACTGAACGAATTTGAAGCTGGATGAACAGTCAGTAAGTACAGTTCCAGAATTATTCCACACTTTACAAGACAGTCACAGCAGTGGTTCAGGCTATTACTCACAGTCCCAAAAGACTATCTTCAAGACAGGCCTCCTAGGATCAGGGATTTCCTCTTACTCTAAATGCAGCAATACCTTTCAGGCAACTATTCTCTCTGCAGGGGTATACTTATTTCCTCTCCTGCTTTAGTTCCTGGATGTAGGCAATACTCTCAAGGTCCAGACACCCAAATCACGGTGATAACCCTTGAGCAAAGGTTTTGTAGAGGCTTCCTTCTTTCCTGGTGGCAGGCTCTATCTTTAGAGTACCTCAGGTAGACTTGACCTGGAAAACTGGGTGGGAAAGATCCTCCACACCAGTGGTGCAATTTCTGCACAAGTTACTGAGTCCTGAATCTCTCAGAACTAACTCTGAACTAGAAACTTCCAACTCTCTCCTAGGCTAGGCCCTGGCCTATTTATACTAAACTGGGGGCTCCCTCTGCTGGCTGGAATATGAATTGCCTGCTACAGGCCTAACTCTCTTAAAGGGAGATACACATTATAATATAGCAGTGTCGGGTAACCTACCCGTATGCTGCACACCCCCAGACTTTAACGTGAGTAAGGCCTCGTACTCACACACATGTCTTCCTGAACCGGCATCAAATGTTACATAAATTAAGCATTACATTATAAATATGGTAAATAATTATTTCACACAAAAGATATAACATTTGTAACTTAATGAACAGACGACGCAAGGGAAAGGGGCGTCTTCTTGCTTCTTAGACACGGCCGCTGACCTGGCACAGCGGACTTAAGGTGAACCAGGTTAGTCCATAGTAACACATGTCAAGAATAAGATTTTTTTTCAAAGTCTCTGTACGTGCAAATATGTTAGAGAATGCAAAGATATAGCACTTTTTCAAATATAAAAGTTCAACATCAGTCCATTTTTCTTGGCTGAAATATAATAAGGGAACTACACAGGGGTTTCCTGCGGGTGTATGACAGGCAAGGACTCACGTGGAGGAGTCCATTCCTGCGCACAAACGTCAAGCAAACTATTTCCAGTAGTAACTGCTTGGGAGGAGACACCACCAGCATAATCAAAGTCCCCTAAACGGACTGGCGGACGTCCCCTGTTCATCCGGGTAGACCTTCTCAACACAGGGGTCTCCTCCTCCCTTAGCATCGAGGTAGAAGAGAGAGGAGCAACAGGAGGGTCTCCACCAGTGAGACCCCGGTCAGGAACAACAGGAACAACAGGAACACCAGGATCCCCTATAAGGGGGACTGGATCCGGGACATTTTGAACCGGCTCTTCTGGAGGTGAAGGCACAGTAGGTGCCGGAGCGGGCACCAACAAATTCAACCATGGTGTCATGAGCCAATGCATGGGTTCAGTGTCATACATTAGATTACTGACAGCTTGCATAGGATCCTCGGGCTGTATTGATGGCTCTGACACAGGTGATTCAGATTTAGAACTCTCAACACTGGGTTCTTTCGTCAGGCAGAGCTTTAACCGGTTCCTGTGCACAATTTGGGATCCCATGCCTTCTCGTGTAATCGCATAAGTGTGGGTCCCAGCATTTGGGATTGCAGTGACAACATAGGGAATCTGCTCCCATTTACTGTCTAGTTTACTTGTACGGCGGTTGTTTTTCAACCACACCACATCTCCTATTGTCAAGGGTTCTGCATGGGCTGCTTGATCATAGTCTCTCTGCTGTCGGTCTCTAGCATAATCCATACGTTCCTGAACAATGGCTTTGGCTGTATTCAATCGCCTTTGGTGCTCAGCAACCCAGTCGGTGTTAGGTAATGGGTTGATGCAATCAGGTACGTGTATGTCCAAGGAGTGATCAGCAGGCAATGTCCCTTGGCGCCCAAACATCAAATAAAAAGGGGTATACCCAGTGGAACAATGGATGGTATGGTTGTACGTGTACATGAGCTGTGGCAACAGACTGGGCCAATCCCCTCGGGTTTCAGGAGGCACGGCCCTCAGCATCTCTATCAAGGTCTGATTCATTTTTTCATACAGTCCGTTACCTTGAGGATGGTAGGCTGTTGTCCGGATCTTCTTGCAGTTGTGTAAGTGGCACAGTTCATGGAACAAATGGGACTCAAAAGCAGGTCCTTGATCGGTGAGGATCTTTTCTGGACATCCGTAGGGCAGGAGGAAGTGTTTCCAGAACAGTTCGGCTGTAGTCTTGGCCGTCTGGTCTCTCACAGGCACCGCTACAACAAACTTAGTGAAGTGGTCAATAATAGTCATGGCATAAGCATACCCTGATCGACTAGGCTCCAACTTCACATGGTCGATGGCGACAAGTTCAAGAGGACGGGTACTTACAATGGGTCGCAGTGGTGCCCTCTGGTCGTGGTGCTCACTTCGTTTTAAGGCACAGGCTATACACTCCCGACACCACCTCTCAATGTCTTCTCTCATGCCCACCCAATAAAACCGCTGGCGGATATTAGCCTCAGTCTTTTGGACCCCAAAATGACCGGATTGATTGTGGTACATCTCCAACACCATACCTGCATCTCGTTGGAGTATGAGAATCTGATGCACTCTTTCGTTGGATACTGGGTCTAGGCTTCTCCGTAGCAATAGGCCCTTTTGTATGAAGAGCTGATGGCGCTGTCTCCACAGTTTGATGAGCTCTGGATCTGCACTCTTACGCCTAATCCTCTCAGGGGCTCTGCCACTAGTAATAAAATCCAACAACTCACCCAGTACTCTACTTTCAGACTGTAATTTCACCCACCTTTCCTCTCTGGGCTCAGGCTTACTGGAGGGTGAAGGGGCTGCGGCTCTGTCATTGGTAGCTCGAGCCTGATCCTGTTGAGCAAACTTGTTATAGAAGGCCGGCATTTCTACATCTTCCCAAGCATCCCGCCCATCATCAGGAGCTGCTTGCATAAGCTATCACCCTCTCTTTTCCCTCTTGGATCTGGGCCAACACAGCTCCCAGGCCTCGCTTGCTAGCATCGGTATAAAGATGGAATGGTTTGCTGTAGTCTGGATAACCTAACACAGGAGGCTCGGTCAGTTTCTTTTTTAACAATTGGAACGCTATTTCCCTTTCCTCATTCCACTCAATGGGCACAGGAGTTCTAGGACTTTTCTTGGGTTGCCCCCTCAGGAGTTCCTGGATAGGATCAGCTATTTGAGCAAAATGGGGGATAAAAAGTCTATAGTAGCCTGCAAAACCAAGGAAACTCCTCACCTCTTTGACGGTAGTGGGGACCGGCCAATTGCGGACAGCCGCTAGCTTATCAGGGTCAGGCTGCACGCCCTCTGCGCTTACCACATGCCCCAGGTATTTTACTGCAGGTTTGAGCAAGTGACACTTGGATGGCTTTACCTTCAAGCCATATTTGATAAGGATTTCAAATACTTCTGCTAAATGTTTCAGATGGTCCTCATATGTTTTTGAATATACAATGACATCATCTAGATACAGCAGCACTGTTTCAAAGTTTTTGTGGCCCAAACACCGCTCCATTAGTCTCTGGAAAGTCACTGGGGCATTACATAGCCCGAACGGCATACAATTGAATTCAAACAGGCCCATGGGAGTGGTGAAAGCAGTCTTTTCCCTATCCTCGGGGGCCATGGGTACTTGCCAGTAGCCACTGGTCAAGTCCAATGTGGAGAAATAAGCAGAGGAGCCCAGAGCAGTTAGTGACTCCTCAATGCGGGGCAGTGGGTATGCATCTTTGTGGGTTATTTGGTTAATTTTTCTATAATCCACACAGAAACGGATACCACCATCCTTTTTCTTTACAAGGACCAGGGGTGCAGCCCACGGACTACGGCTGTCCCGGATTACATTAGAGTCTTTCATCTCTTGGATCATTTCTTTTACAGTCTGATATGAAGTTGGTGGTAAGGGTCTGTATCTCTCCTTGATAGGAGGATGAGAGCCAGTAGGTATGGTGTGTTGTATTGCACTAACCTCTCCATAATCAGTAGCATGTTTACTGAAGGCCTGGTGGTGCTCTTTGACCAGCTGTAGGATCCCTTCTTGTTGATGTTGGGGGGTAGTCTCGTCCCCGACATGGAGCTCTTCCCACCAGGGCACTTGTGGCTGGGTCACCGGCGGACGTCCGCTGACTGCAGCTGACGGCTTTTCTGTCACTGGAAGACGGATGATGTCTTGGAAGGACAACTGGGAAAGCTGGGCAACAGGGCAATGCTTAGTAAGTGCAACAGGATGATCACTCAGGTTAATCAGACGGACAGGTACTTTACCTTGGGAGACGTTCACCAGGCACTTGGCAGCTCTCACATAAGGAAAGTTCTCCATCTGGATTGGTTCCACCAGGGCTGAAAAATCTTGGCCTTGGACTCCCAGGATAGCACGACACCATAAAAGAGTTTGAGAATTAGGAGGCAAAGTCACAGGCTTATTATCACGGATCCTGGCAGTACAAATTTCTCCTTTCCCATTAGCAAACCTCTGCTGAGCACTTAATACGGTAATGGTCTTCTGAATCACCCTCTTGGATGCAGAGGAAGCAGTGGGCAAAGTCTGGTGTAATGCGGCAAGTATTTCAGAATAACAGTTTTTGAAGACATTGGTGCCTAGAATGACAGGATGTCCTCCTCTGTCGCCGGCCTGTACTACTATCACCCCCTGTTGAGGCAAGGTTACCTCTCGCACCTGCAGGGTGGGTTCCCAGTATCCATGAATCTTTACCGGTTTGCCATTGCTGGCGATAATTTCCACCCAGGATTCAGGCGGCTGGGTTAACTGGTTGGTGTCCCAGAATTTTTCAAATGTGGGTAGCTGAATGGTAGTGACCTGGGACCCAGTATCTAGTAGGGCTTCAAAGGTGACCCCGTTGATCTCTATATTGATTTTAGGATGGGATCATACATACCGGGGCATCCAACTTGGATCTTTTGGACCTATTGTTCTACCTCCCGAGGGGCGGTCCTCAGCCTCGAGGGTAGCCCGTTTAACTGCCAGCACGTGGATTCTGTGTGTCCCACCTTTTTGCAGTATTTACACACGGGCCGTTTGCGGTCTTTGGAACGATCTCGATTACGCCTCCCCGGATCCCTGGAGGGAGTCTCTTGGTATGGAGGTGGGAATGGTTTAAGAGGTGACAGGAACTATTCCTCTGACATTAGGGGTTTTTCCCATTCCTCTATCTTTCTGCACACTCTCTCTAAACTTTTAGTGAGATGGTTTACCTGCTCCATCAGCATTGCAATAGTATCAGTAGCTGAAGCTTGAACAGCTTGGTCGGCCCCAGCCTGGTTAGGGCTAAGCGGTTTTGGCCTGCAGGCTGGTGACTCAGGTGGGGTGCTCAACTCCGTAGACACTGTTGACCCCAGAATTCTTATAGCCAGCTCTTTAAAATCCAGAAAGGTACTGTTAGGGTGCTTGGCTGACAGCATTTTTAATTGAGTCCTTATTTGCTCACTAGACACCCCTGTGATAAATTGCTCCCTCAGAGTCTGGTCCTGACTATCAGCCTCTCTGGGATCTATCTGGATTACAGCCCCCAAAGCCTCCTGAAGTTATAGGGCATAATCACGGAGGGACTCACCGGACTTCTGTTTCTTGCCAAAGAAGTGCATCTTTATCTCTGAGGCAGTCCTGGTTTCAAAAGTGGCCCTGAGGCGGGTGAATATTTGCTCTAGAGTACTCCGCTCAGCAGCAGGCCAGGATAATACCTCTCTGCGGGCAGCTCCCTCCAGTTGTGCTAGCAGGATTTCCATCTGCTGTTCGGCATTTATGGGGTACAGTTTGAATAATGCCATCAACTTCTCCTTAAAGTCTCTTAAGGTATGAGTCTCCCCTTGATAGCGGGGAAACCATGGGGCCCCAAAATAATAAGGCATAGTAAAGGGCATCATGCTGGGGGCTATAGGATGGTTAGGAGCCGCAAGTTCTCCTGGGGCCGGCTGCTCGGGAACTCCCGGCTCTGACATGTTAGTCTATTAAGACGTGGCCGCAGGCGACTACAGGGGCCGGTACAATCCCCTTCCCTCCGGTTACAAGTCCTTACCGGTATCGCCGGGGTTGCGCAGGCCAGACTCCGGACGTCCTGAGTACGCGGTGACGTTGCTGACGTAAAAAAAGCAGGGCCGCGGCGGTGCGATGACGAAGAGGGGCGGGATTCTCTGCCTCTTTGAAGGGATCCGCCCACGAAGGTCTTCAGCAGCGCGGGAAACTTTACTCCAGGCGGCCGGCGGCCATCTTGGTCACCATTCCCTGACAGCAAGCAGGGGTGTTGACAAGTTAATAAATTGTAATCCACCGACTTGGAAATAAAGGGTACAGTCCTTGCAATACGGTGGTGGAATAGTTAAAGCACACAGTTCACACTTCTCTGCACTCCAGAAGCATGCGATCCTGTTCGTGACGCCAAAAAGAGCGATGCAGTGTCCCAGGGGGTCAGTAGTGTAACTTCAGGTACGCTGGGCTTTGTAGTGCAGGGCAACCCACTAACCTGGGACTCACTGTCGTCTTCAATCGGGTCAACACTGGAACAGGCAGGTGATGAATGTCGTGACGCCAGTGCCAATTGAACGGTGGCACACCGTGTAGTGATAGGTGGAATAATTGAGCAGTCCTTATATTTAAAAGACAGGATAACTTTACTGAACGAATTTGAAGCTGGATGAACAGTCAGTAAGTACAGTTCCAGAATTATTCCACACGTTACAAGACAGTCACAGCAGTGGTTCAGGCTATTACTCACAGTCCCAAAAGACTATCTTCAAGACAGGCCTCCTAGGATCAGGGATTTCCTCTTACTCTAAATGCAGCAATACCCTTCAGGCAACTATTCTCTCTGCAGGGGTATACTTATTTCCTCTCCTGCTTTAGTTCCTGGATGTAGGCAATACTCTCAAGGTCCAGACACCCAAATCACGGTGATAACCCTTGAGCAAAGGTTTTGTAGAGGCTTCCTTCTTTCCTGGTGGTAGGCTCTATCTTTAGAGTACCTCAGGTAGACTTGACCTGGAAAACTGGGTGGGAAAGATCCTCCACACCAGTGGTGCAATTTCTGCACAAGTTACTGAGTCCTGAATCTCTCAGAACTAACTCTGAACTAGAAACTTCCAACTCTCTCCTAGGCTAGGCCCTGGCCTATTTATACTAAACTGGGGGCTCCCTCTGCTGGCTGGAATATGAATTGCCTGCTACAGGCCTAACTCTCTTAAAGGGAGATACACATTATAATATAGCAGTGTCGGGTAACCTACCCGTATGCTGCAGGGTGACATGAAGCTAGTTTTGCCGTGAATAAACCCCTGCAGTTCCTGGGTGACAGGGGCCTAAATCTTTCAAAATCCTCTGTTCTATTGCTGGGTGACATGAAGCTAGTTTTGCCGTGAATAAACCCCTGCTGTGCCTGGGTGACAGGGGCCTAAATCTCTCAAAATCCTCTGTTCTAATGCTGGGTGACAAGAACCCACTTTGCCGTGAATGAACCCCTGCTGTGCCTGGGTGCAAAGGCCTAAATCTCTTAAAATCCTCTGTTCTATTGCTGGGTGACATGAAGCTAGTTTTGCCGTGAATAAACCCCTGCTGTTCCTGGGTGACAGGGGCCTAAATCTTTCAAAATCCTCTATTCTATTGCTAGGTGACATGAAGCTAGTTTTGCCGTGAATAAACCCGTGCTGTGCCTGGGTGATAGGTGCCTAAATCTCTCAACATCCTCTGTTCTATTGCTGGGTGACATGAAGCTAGTTTTGCTGTGAATAAACCCTTGCTGTGCGTGGGAGACAGGGGCCTAAATCTATAAAAATATTCTGATCCATTGCTGGGTGACAAAAAGCTAGTTTTGCCGTGAATAAACCACTGCTGTGTCTGGGTGACAGGGGCCTAAATCTCTCAAAATCCTCTCTTCTATTGCTGGGTGACAAGAACCCACATTTGCCGTTAATGAACCCCTGCTGTTCCTGGGTGACAGGGGCCTAAATCTCTCAAAATCCTCTGTTCTATTGCTGGGTGACAAGAACCCACTTTTGTCGTGAATGAACCCCTGCTATGCCTGGGTGACAGGGGCCTAAATCTATCAAAATCCTCTGTTCTATTGCTGGGTGACAAGAACCCACTTTTGTCGTGAATGAACCCCTGCTGTGCCTGGGTGACAGGGGCCTAATTCTCTCAAAATCCTCTGTTCTATTGCTGGGTGACAAGAACCCACTTTTGCCGTGAATGAACCCCTGCTGTGCCTGGGTGACAGGGGCCTAAATCTCTTAAAATCCTCTGTTTTATTGCTGGGTGACATGAAGCTAGTTTTGCCTTGAATGAACCACTGCTGTGCCTGGGTGACAGGGGCCTAAATCTTTCAAAATCCTCTGTTCTATTGCTGGGTGACATGAAGCTAGTTTTGCCGTGAATAAACCCCTGCTGTGCCTGGGTGACAGAGGCCTAAATCTCTCAAAATCGTCTGTTCTATTGCTGTGTGACATGAAACCCCTTTGCCATGAATGAACCCCTGCTGTGCCTGGGTGACAGGGGCCTAAATCTCTCAAAATCCTCTGTTCTATTGCTGTGTGACATAAAGATAGTTTTGCTGTGAATAAACCCTTGCTGTGCCTGGGAGACAGGGGCCTAAATCTATCAAAATATTCTGATCCATTGCTGGGTAACAAAAAGCTAGTTTTGCCGTGAATGAACCCCTGCTGTGCCTGGGTGACAGGGGCCTAAATCTCTCAAAATCCTCTGTTCTATTGCTGGGTGACAAGAACCCACTTTTGCCGTGAATGAACACCTGCTGTGCCTGGGTGACAGGGGCCTAAATCTCTCAAAATCCTCTGTTCTATTGCTGGGTGACAAGAACCCACTTTTGTCGTGAATGAACCCCTGCTATGCCTGGGTGACAGGGGCCTAAATCTCTCAAAATCCTCTGTTCTATTGCTGGGTGACAAGAACCCACTTTTGCCGTGAATGAACCCCTGCTGTGCCTGGGTGACAGGGGCCTAAATCTCTCAAAATCCTCTGTTCTATTGCTGGGTGACAAGAACCCACTTTTGTCGTGAATGAACCCCTGCTATGCCTGGGTGACAGGGGCCTAAATCTCTCAAAATCCTCTGTTCTATTGCTAGGTGACAAGAACCCACTTTTGCCGTGAATGAACCCCTGCTGTGCCTGGGTGACAGGGGCCTAATTCTCTCAAAATCCTCTGTTCAATTGCTGGGTGACAAGAACCCACTTTTGCCGTGAATGAACCCCTGCTGTGCCTGGGTGACAGGGGCCTAAATCTCTTAAAATCCTCTGTTTTATTGCTGGGTGACATGAAGCTAGTTTTGCCTTGAATGAACCCCTGCTGTGCCTTTCAAAATCCTCTGTTCTATTGCTGGGTGACATTGTAGTGTACGGGGACTGTAATGCCCGTCACTACAAAAGGGTCACTTGGTGTGCTGTCGTCCCCCCCTTACTTATGGGGAAGTTGGTATATGTCATCTTTATAAAATGTCATGTAATGTAATGCTATGTTTTCCCTGTTACTGTGAAACTTGCATGTACAGGCCTGCTAGGGGTGTCATTCCAGCTTCTGGTCATTAGAGGGAGCTAGGGAGCCCTAGTTTATATAAGGCCCAGTCAGGGAAGGGAAAGTCAGTCTAATCCAGAGTCAGTCTAATCCAGAGTCAGTCTAGTCCAGAGTCTAGTCTACTCCAGAGTCTAGTCTAACCAGAGATTAGACGATGTCAGAGACCAGTCCAGGCCTGAAGCCTGCGTACCAGGAGAGGGTATTGAAGTCCCTGTAACCGGGTTCCAAATCCAAGTCAGAAGGTTCCCCTCCTGAGATCCCATATGCAGAAGCAGGAATATCTCATTTCAAGAGCTGGAGGAAGCTGAGAGGGACAGAGGCAAGCAAAGAAAAAGTAAGAGGTACTCAAGACAACAGAGGAGGTACTTTAATAGATAAAACCAAGGATATACGTCAGAGCTAGGGCATTGGACCTTGGAGAAGAATTTCTATATTCCAGGATCAGACAGGAATAGAGTGCAACCTGCCTGTACTGCAAGTCCTGCGTTTCACACTCTGAATGTCACCTTGCTACACATGTATTGCCTGCATCAACCGTATTGAAAGATCGACTGTATGCAAAGGAACTGTGTTTCCATTATTGTCCTTGTATTCATGATAACTACTAAAGTTGGAGTTCTGCTTTAACATCACGTGTTCCTCAGTTATTCCTGCTAGCAGCAAACGGCGTGCCACCGTTTAATTGGCACTGGCGTCACGAACATTTCCTATCATCCCCTACCCTTGCAGAGAGTCAGCGTCTCAGGTTAGTGTCCATTGCACTACAACACCCAGGAACATTTCTAAAACACAACTTGAGTACGCTGCACCTTTCTCTTTTGGCGTCACGAACAGGATACGCACGCTTTCTAGTGCAAGAAGCGTGAACTTTGTGCCTTATACCGTTGCCCTGTGACCAAAGTGACAATTTGCCTGTTTTATTAAAGTGGACTTTGTGGACTGAAAAACATACCCAAAGTGTACCAAAAACCTCCAAAAAGCGCTGTGCAGTGTTGCGCTATCAAGAGGAAGAAAATCGCCGCATTGGAGTGTGGTTTTATAGACTTTCTATCATCCTGCTTGCTGTCAGTGAATAGACAGCGGATTTGGCTAAAGATGGCCACCGGCCGCCTGGAGTGAAAGTTTCCTGCGCTGCTGAGGACCTTCGTGGGCGGATCCCTGCAAAGACACAGAGAATCCCGCCCCTCGTCATCATCGCACCGCCGCGGCCCTGCTTCTCCTACGTCACCGCGTTCTCAGGACGTCCGGGATCTCGCGAGACTTGGCCTGCGCAAGCCCGGCGATACCGGTAAGCACCTGTAACCGGAGGGAAGGGGAGTGTTCCGGCCCCTTTAGTCGCCAGCGGCCACCTCTCAATAGACTACCATGTCAGAGCCGGGAGTGCCTGAGCAGCCGGCCCCGGGAGAGCTTGCGGCTCCTAATCATCCCATT
Organism: Bufo bufo; assembly: GCF_905171765.1. Taxonomy (NCBI): domain Eukaryota; kingdom Metazoa; phylum Chordata; class Amphibia; order Anura; family Bufonidae; genus Bufo; species Bufo bufo. Next base: position 271,778,349 of record NC_053394.1, on the reverse strand, counting down.
GCCCCCGGCATGATGCCCTTTACCATGCCTTACTATTTCGGGGCCCCATGTTTCCCCCGCTATAGGGGAGAGACCCATACCCTAAGGGACTTTAAAGAAAAGTTGCTGGCACTATTCCGACTGTATCCTATAAATGCCGACCAGCAAATGGAAATCCTGCTGGCGCAACTGGAGGGAGCTGCCCGCAGGGAAGTCTTATCCTGGCCTGCTACTGAGCGGAGTACTCTAGAACAGATCTTCACCCGCCTCAGAGCCACTTTTGAAACTAGGACTGCCTCAGAGATAAAGATGCACTTCTTTGGCAAGAAACAGAAGTCCGGTGAGTCCCTCCGTGACTATGCCCTATCACTTCAGGAGGCTTTAGGGGCTGTAATTCAGATAGATCCCAAAGAGGCTGATAACTGGGACCAGACCCTAAGGGAACAGTTTATCACCGGGGCGTCTAGTGAGCAAATAAGGACCCAGTTAAAGATGCTGTCCGCCCAGCACCCTAACAGTGCCTTTCTGGACTTTAAAGAACTGGCTATAAAAATTCTGGGGTCAGCAGTATCTACGGAGTTAAGCACCCCACCTGAGTCACCAGCTGTTCAAGCTTCAGCTACCGATACTATTGCCATGCTGACAGAGCAAGTAAATCATCTCACTAAATGTCTAGAGAAAGTGTGCAGAAAAATAGAGGAATGGGAAAAACCCATAATGACAGAAGAAGAATTCCTGTCACCTCCTAGGCCGTTCCCACCTCCTTACCAAGAGACTCACCCCAGGGATCCTGGGAGGCGTAATAGAGATCGTAAGCGGCCCGTGTGTACATACTGCAAAAAGCTGGGACACACAGAATCCACGTGCTGGCAGTTAAACGGGCAACCCCTGAGGCTGAGGACCACCCCTCGGGAGGTAGAACACTAGGTCCAGAGGATCCAAATTGGATGCCACGGTATGTAGGATCCCATCCTAAAATCAATATAGAGATCAACGGGGTCCCCTTTGAAGCCCTATTAGATAATGGGTCTCAAGTCACTACTATTCAGCTGCCTGCATTTGAAAAGTTCTGGGACACCAACCAGTTAACCCAGCCGCCTGAATCCTGGGTGGAGATTATCGCCAGCAATGGCAAACCAGTAAAGATTCACAGATACTGGGAACCCACCCTGCAGGTGGGAGAAGTAACCTTACCACAACAGGGGGTGATAGTAGTGCAGGCCGGCGACAGAGGAGGACATCCTGTCATTCTAGGCACCAATGTCTTCAGAAACTGTTATTCAGAAATACTTGCCGTATTACATCAGACTTTGCCCACTGCTTCCTCTGCTTCCAGGAGAGTGATTCAAAAGACTATTACTGTGTTAAGTGCCCAGCAGAGGTTTGCTAATGGGAAAGGAGAAATTTGTACTGCCAGGATTAGTGATATTAAGCCTGTGACTTTGCCTCCTAATTCTCAAACTCTTTTATGGTGTCGTGCTGTCCTGGGAGTCCAAGGCCGAGATTATCCAGCCGTGGTGGAACCAATCCAGATGGAGGATTACCCTTATGTGAGAGCTGCCAAGTCCCTGGTGAACGTCTCCCAAGGTAAAGTACCTGTCCGTCTGATTAACCTGAGTGATCATCCTGTGGCGCTTAGTAAGCATTGCCGTGTTGCCCAGCTTTCTCAGGTATCCTTCCAAGACATCATTCGTCTTCCAGTGACAGAGAAGCCGCCAGCTGCAGTCAGCGGATGCTCGCCGGTGACCCCGCCACAAGTGCCCTGGTGGGAAGAGCTCCATGTCGGGGACGAGACTACCCCCCAACAACAACAAGAAGGGATTATACAGCTTGTCAAAGAGTACCACCAGGCCTTCAGTAAGCATGCCACTGATTATGGAGAGGTGAGTGCCATACAACACACCATACCTACTGGCTCTCATCCTCCTATCAAGGAGAGGTACAGACCTTTACCGCCTACTTCATATCAGACTGTAAAGGAAATGATCCAAGAGATGAAAGACTCTAATGTAATCCGGGACAGCCGTAGTCCGTGGGCTGCACCCCTGGTCCTAGTAAAGAAGAAGGACGGTGGTATCCGTTTTTGTGTGGATTATAGGAAAATTAATCAAATAACCCACAAAGATGCATACCCACTGCCCCGCATTGAGGAGTCACTAACTGCTCTGGGCTCCTCTGCCTATTTCTCCACCTTGGACTTGACCAGTGGCTACTGGCAAGTACCCATGGCCCCTGCAGATAGGGAAAAGACTGCTTTCACTACTCCCATGGGCCTGTTCGAATTCAATTGTATGCCGTTCGGGCTATGTAATGCCCCAGGGACTTTCCAGAGACTAATGGAACGGTGTTTGGGTCACAAAAACTTCGAAACAGTGCTGCTGTATCTAGATGATGTCATTGTGTACTCAAAAACATATGAAGACCATCTGAAACATTTGGCGGAGGTATTTGAAATCCTGATCAAATATGGTTTGAAGGTAAAGCCATCCAAGTGTCACTTGCTCAAACCTGCAGTAAAATACCTGGGGCATGTGGTAAGCGGAGAGGGAGTGCAACCTGACCCTGATAAGTTAGCAGCTGTCCGTAATTGGCCGGTTCCTATTACCGTCAAGGAAGTGAGGGGTTTCCTTGGTTTTGCCGGCTACTATAGACGTTTTATCCCCCATTTTGCTCAAATAGCTGATCCTATCCAGGAACTCTTGAGGGGGCAACCCAAGAAAAGTCCTAGAACTCCTGTGCCCATTGAGTGGAATGAGGAAAGAGAGATAGCGTTCCAATTACTAAAAAAGAAACTGACCGAGCCTCCTGTGTTAGGTTATCCAGATTATAGCAAGCCTTTCCATCTTTATACTGATGCTAGCAAGCGAAGCCTGGGAGCTGTGTTAGCCCAAATCCAAGAGGGAAAAGAGAGAGTGATAGCATATGCAAGCCGATCCCTGAAAGGAGCTGAGAAAAATGACCAGAATTATAGTTCCTTCAAACTAGAGTTCCTGGCATTAGTGTGGGCGGTGACAGAAAAATTCAAGGATTATCTAGCCGTTACCCCGTTCATTGCATTCACTGACAATAACCCTCTGGCGCATCTAAATACAGCTAAATTGGGGGCCTTGGAGCAGAGATGGGCCTCTCGCCTTGCCAACTATGATTTCTCTGTAAAATATCGTGCTGGACGTACTAATGATAATGCTGATGCTTTATCCAGGCTTCCCACAGAGACAGCTCCTGATGATGTGCGAGATGATTGGGAAGATGTAGAGATGCCGGCTTTCTATAACAAATTTGCTCAACAGGATCAGGCTCGAGCTACCAATAACAGAGCTGCAGTTCCTTCATCCTCCAATAGGCCTGAACCTAAAGAAGAAAGGTGGGTGAAACTACAGTCTGAAAGTAGAGTGCTGGGTGAGTTGTTGGACTTCATTACTAGTGGCAGAGCCCCTGAGAGGATTCGGCGTAAGAGTGCAGATCCTGAGCTCATCAAACTATGGAGACAGCGCCATCAACTCTTCATACAAAAGGGCCTGTTGCTACGGAGGAGCCTAGACCCAGTGTCTAACGAGAGAGTGCACCAGATTCTCATACCCCGACGAGATGCAGGTATGGTGTTGGAGATGTACCACAATCAATCCGGTCACTTTGGGGTCCAAAAAACGGAGGCTAATATCCGCCAACGGTTTTACTGGGTGGGCATGACAGAAGACATTGAGAAATGGTGTCGGGAGTGTGTAGCCTGTGCCTTAAAACGGAGTGAGCACCATGATCAGAGGGCACCACTGAGACCCATTGTAAGTACCCGTCCTCTTGAACTTGTCGCCATCGACCATGTGAAACTGGAGCCTAGTCGTTCAGGGTATACTTATGCCATGACTATTATTGACCATTTCACTAAGTTTGTTGTAGCGGTGCCTGTGAGAGACCAGACAGCCAAGACTACAGCCGAACTGTTCTGGAAGCACTTCCTCCTGCCCTACGGATGTCCAGAAAAGATCCTCACCGATCAAGGACCTGCCTTTGAGTCCCATCTGTTCCATGAACTGTGCCGCTTACACAACTGTAAGAAGATCCGGACAACGGCCTACCATCCTCAAGGTAATGGACTATGTGAAAAAATGAATCAGACCTTGATAGAGATGCTGAGGGCCGTACCTCCTGAAAACAGAGGAGATTGGCCTAATCTGTTGCCACAGCTCATGTTCACATACAATCATACCATACATTGTTCCACCGGGTATACCCCTTTTTACTTGATGTTTGGGCGCCAAGGGACATTGCCTGCTGATCATTCATTGGACATACATGTGCCGGATTGCATTAACCCGTTACCTAACACCGACTGGGTTGCTGAACATCAAAGGCGATTGAATGCAGCCAAAGCCATTGTTCAGGAACGTATGGACTTTGCTAGAGACCGACAGCAGAGAGACTATGATCAGGCAGCCCAGGCAGAACCCCTGACCATAGGGGCCGTGGTATGGTTAAAGAATAATCGTCGTACAAGTAAACTGGACAGTAAATGGGAGCAAAGTCCCTATGTTGTCACTGCAATCCCAAATGTTGGGACTCATACTTATGAGATCACCCGGGAGGGCATGGGATCCCAAATTGTACACCGAAACCGGTTAAAGCTCTGCCTGACACCAGAACCCAGTGCCGAGAGTTCTGGACCTGAATTCCCTGTGTCAGAGTCAGCAATACCGCCCGAGGATCCTATGCAGGCTGTCAGTAATCTAAGATATGACGCTGATCCCATGCATTGGCTTCTGACACCGTGGTTGAACTTGCTGGTGCCTGCTCCGGCCCCTGCTGTCTCTTCACCTCCAGAAGAGCCGGTTCAAGATGCCCCGGATCCAGTTCCCCCTCTCGTGGATATTGTTGTTCCAGTTGTTCCTGTTGTTCCATTTGTTCCTGACCAAGGTCTCGCTGATGGAGACCCTCCTGTTGCTCCTGTCTCTTCTACTTCGTTGCTAAGGGAAGAGGAGACCCCCGTACTGAGACGGTCTACCCGGATGACCAGGGGACGCCCGCCAGTCCGTTTAGGAGACTTTGACTATTCTGGTGGTGTCTCCTCCCAAACCGTTGCTACTGGTAATACCTTGTTGGACATTTGTGCGCAAGAATGGACTCCCCCACGTGAGCCCTTGCCTGTGATATACCCACAGGAAACCCCTGGGTAGTTCCGTTTTTATACTGTTTTATCTATTTTACTGTTCTATTATGGACTTATTCATTGTCATGGACTATCCTGGTTATAATGTTACGCTGTGCCAGGTCAGCGCCCCAGTTCCATTCCTTATCCTGAGAGAAGAGAACGACGCCCCTTGTCACTACCCTGCACCTTTATCAATTGGACCTGATTTGAATGTAAATGCAGATGAATTACATATATGTATGCCTGCATGTGTCTTTTCTGTTTCAGGTACAGATTCCAGTTGGGCGAGCCTTGATAGAGTACGAGGTCGTACTCAGCTTAAAGCAGTGGGGTATGTAGTGTACGGGGACTGTAATGCCCGTCACTACAAAAGGGTCACTTGGTGTGCTGTCGTCCCCCCCTTACTTATGGGGAAGTTGGTATATGTCATCTTTATAAAATGTCATGTAATGTAATGCTATGTTTTCCCTGTTACTGTGAAACTTGCATGTACAGGCCTGCTAGGGGTGTCATTCCAGCTTCTGGTCATTAGAGGGAGCTAGGGAGCCCTAGTTTATATAAGGCCCAGTCAAGGAAGGGAAAGTCAGTCTAATCCAGAGTCAGTCTAATCCAGAGTCAGTCTAGTCCAGAGTCTAGTCTACTCCAGAGTCTAGTCTAACTAGAGATTAGACGATGTCAGAGACCAGTCCAGGCCTGAAGCCTGCGTACCAGGAGAGGGTATTGAAGTCCCTGTAACCGGGTTCCAAATCCAAGTCAGAAGGTTCCCCTCCTGAGATCCCATATGCAGAAGCAGGAATATCTCATTTCAAGAGCTGGAGGAAGCTGAGAGGGACAGAGGCAAGCAAAGAAAAAGTAAGAGGTACTCAAGACAACAGAGGAGGTACTTTAATAGATAAAACCAAGGATATATACGCCAGAGCTAGGGCATTGGACCTTGGAGAAGAATTTCTATATTCCAGGATCAGACAGGAATAGAGTGCAACCTGCCTGTACTGCAAGTCCTGCGTTTCACACTCTGAATGTCACCTTGCTACACCTGTATTGCCTGCATCAACCGTATTGAAAGATCGACTGTATGCAAAGGAACTGTGTTTCCGTTATTGTCCTTGTATTCATGATAACTACTAAAGTTGGAGTTCTGCTTTAACATCACGTGTTCCTCAGTTATTCCTGCTAGCAGCAAACGGCGTGCCACCGTTTAATTGGCACTGGCGTCACGAACATTTCTTACCATCACCTGCCCTTGCAGAGAGTCAGCGTCTCAGGTTAGTGTCTATTGCACTACAACACCCAGGAACATTTCTAAACACAACTTGAGTACGCTGCACCTCTCTTTTGGCGTCACGAACAGGATACGCACGCTTTCTAGTGCAAGAAGCGTGAACTTTGTGCCTTATACCGTTGCCCTGTGACCAAAGTGACCAACTACCTGTTTTATTAAAGTGGACTTTGTGGACTGAAAAGCATACCCAAAGTGTACCTAAAACCCCTAAAAAGCGCTGCGCAGTGTTGCGCTATCAAGAGGAAGAAAATCGCCGCATTGGAGTGTGGATTTATGGACTTTTTATCATCCTGCTTGCTGTCAGTGAATAGACAGCGGATTTTGCTAAAGATGGCCGCTGAGCTTGCTGAATTTATTGCTGCGTCATCTTCATCCCGAAAATGCGGGAAAAATTGGCGCCCTTTTGATGAAAAAGCGGGAAAGGGTTCAAGGTCAGGCGCCACAGCCTGTCTGGACAGTTGCATGTCTGCCAGCATGGACTCCGCCTTCCACATACTGGAATACCTGGGGGGCGGCCTCCCAGGGCGATGGGAGGATCTGGCTGAGCTTCTTGGCGCCGCCCTGTCGCTCTCAGGAGAAGGATCGAGCATGTTGGAGAGTGAACACTGCTTTGCTGCCACGTCCGCGCCTGAAATACCGAACATGGATATTGGTGTAGAGCCAGAAGAGGCTCCACCGGCCTACTCTCCGGGACCGGAGAAACCCGCCTGCCCACCACGGGAGAAAGAACCAGAGCCCTGCTATGGCTCTTGGAGAGACTTCTTTCAGCCCTCTTTCAAGTGGTCTTCATTAATGGCAGAGATCCGGGAGGCCGCTATAAAGCGGAATACCAAGACTAAAATATATTATGAGGAATTGACCAAGACTATTCATGAACGACACACCAACACCCAACCTCGCCTGGAAAGGAGAAAGGGGTTGGTGGTGTCTTTTGACAAAACCCGTGGCTACGGGTTCATACAAGATTACCTAACTGGCAGAGATCTATACGTCAACAGGAGATCTGTCAAGCGAGACTACCTCCCTTCGTATCAACATAGCCTCCGCGAGGGAGAGGAAGTGGAGTTCACCCCTGCCGAGAGCCTGAGAGGCCCGTATGCAACTGCCGTGACCCGTGTCAAGCGAGAATCTGAGGCCTGGGAGGCAGAAGAAGACTACTCTGGCTGCGAGCGGGAACCTGAACGCTCTCCAGAGCCGGCCCATCACGCCTTCCAGGAGCGGAGCTCCTTCATTGGGCCTAATGTCTTCTGGCAGCCAACCGTGTTGGAAAAATGGGTGAGCCCCTATCCTTCCCCCGAGCTGCCTCGCCGGGAGAAAACCATCCAGGACATGGAGAACTTAAAAGGACTTTGCGTTGCCTTTGAGAATATCCGGGAGGGTCGGAGACCCGATGCGCCACCAGAACCTGCAGAGGCCGCGTCCGAGGTATCGTTGCCTGAACTTGCGCCGGCGGTGCCAGCAGTTGACAGCGACTCCGACACGGAAAGCATCGGTGACCAGATTGTCCGGCTGGAGGAAAAGTTGCGGGAGCTGCGCAAGATCGCGACCGCCAGGATCCGGACGCCGCCGAAGAAGGACGAGGTAAGGGTGCCTGTCACCACCCGTAACCCACCGTCTGCTAATGTTGCTCCGTCAAGGCCCCAAGGGAGACCCACTATTCCTGGAAATTGCTGCACAGAGCCCACCGGACCGCTTGCGGCGGCGGTACCAAGTCCACTACAACCCACAATCATTATGCCGGGACCGGTACGGTCCACAAGAGGGTTTACCCCTAGGCCTATATGGCCAATACCTATTAGTGGTCCCTTCACTTTGCAGCTGCCCCCTAACACTGTAATGTGGGCACATCCTCCTGTAGAGGACTACTACAGGCTATATTTGCCAGCAGGGCCGGGAGATTATGACATGCCTCTGTAAATCAGCCTGCTAGGCCTTTGATTTATGTTTCCAAGGAATTATGTTGAGAACTTAATCCTTCCAGGACAGGAGTCCTATGTTTCCCTGGTCCTTTGTTGCTGCTGCCAGTTCATCCACGGCTCAGTGGTAGGTGTTAACCACTGAAATCATAAGGTCAACAAAGCCAAGTTTGTTTCCAGGATCTCCTGCCTGCTTTTGCTACCCCACGCCAAGTTGTGCCTGTTCCTTAGTTGCACCTTTTACCCCTAACCCCCTTTTCAGGTTGATCAGGGGTATTACAGCACTTGTTTTATATTGTGCAACTTGATGTTAAGGAACTGTGCCCGGAGATAGACTCAAAAGAACCTGAGCCTCTGAGATTCTTATTCTTTTTAAAAGGAAATGTGCCCAGAGATGGACTCCACTGCACGAGAGCCTCTGTGATTTACCAAAAAGGAACCTGGGTACGGACTCATGTTTGTTCTTTGAGCCTCCAAGAACTTTTATACTGTTTTATCTATTTTGCTGTTCTATTAAGGACAATTTGCACATATGGACTATCCTGGTGTTAATGTTACGCTGTGCCAGGTCAGCGCCCCAGTTCCATTCATTATCCTGAGAGAAGAGAACAACGCCCATTGTCACCACACTTCACCTTTGCCAATTGGACCTGATATGAATGTAAATGCAGATGAATTACATATATGTATGCCTGCATGTGTCTTTTCTGTTTCAGGTAGAGATTCCAGTTGGGCGAGCCCTGATGGAGTACGAGGTCGTACTCAGCTTAAAGCAGTGGGGTATGTAGTGTACGGGGACGTTATGCCCGTCACTACAAAAGGGTCACTTGTTGTGCTGTCGTGTCCCCTTATTTATGGGGAGGTTGGTTATAAAATGTAATTGAATGTAATGCTATGTACTTCCCTGTTACTGTGAAATTTGCATGTACAGGCCTGCTAGGGGTGTCATTCCAGCTCTTAGTCACTAGAGGGAGCTAGGGAGCCCTAGTTTATATAAGGCCCAGTCAGGGAAGGGAAAGGCAGTCTAAGGTTTGTTGTCTAGTCTAACCAGAGATTAGACAATGTCAGAGTCAAGTCCAGGCCTGAAGCCTGTAGACCAGGAGAGGGTAATGCAGTCCCTGTAACCAGGTTCCTGATCCAAGGAGAAGGTCCCCCTCCTGAGTTCAGATATGCAGAAGCAGGAACACCTCAGTTAAAGAGCCTGAGGAAGTTGAGAGAGACAGAGGCAAGCCAAGAAAAGCAGGAGGTACTCAAGACAACAGAGGAGGTACTTGATAGAGATAAAACCAAGGATATACGCCAGAGCTAGGGCATTGGACCTTGGAGAAGAGTTTCTATGTTCCAGGATCAGTCAGGAATAGAGTGCAAGCTGCCTGTACTGCAAGTCCTGTGTTTAACACTCTGAATGTCACCTTGCTATATCTGTATTGCCTGCATCAAATGTACTGCAACAAACTGTCTGCAAAGGAACTGCGTTTCCAGCTATGGCCTTGTTTGATAACTACTAAAGTTTGAGTTCTGCTTTAACATCACGTGGTTCCTCAGTTATTCCTGCTATCAGCAAACGGCGTGCCACCGTTTAATTGGCACTGGCGTCACGAACATTTCTTACCATCACCTGCCCTTGCAGAGAGTCAGCCGTCTCAGGTTAGTCTCTATTGCACTACAACACCCAGGAACATTTCTAAACACAACTTGAGTACGCTGCATAAAACCCTGCTATGCCTGGGTGACATGGGCCTAAATCTCTCAAAATCCTCTGTTCTTTTGCTGGGTGACAAGATCCCCCTTTTGCCGTGAATGAACCCCTGCTGTGCCTGGGTGACAGGGGCCTAAATCTCTCAAAATCCTCTGTTCTATTGCTCGGTGACATGAACCCCCTTTTGCCGTGAATAAACCCTGCTGTGCCTGGGTGACAGGGGCCTAAATCTCTCAAAATCCTCTGTTCTATTGCTGGGTGACAAGAAGCTAGTTTTGCCGTGAATAAACCCCTGCTGTGCCTGGGTGACGGGGCCTAAATCTCTTAAAATCCTGGTGAGCACCCGACAGCATATGGAGGGTGATAAGAGACTGGGGGGTATTTCTTAAGCCCCTTTGCCCCCGAGTTAATAGGGGGGTCATGGCCCCTTTAAGGTTTGAGAGTAGTAAGGGAAGTATGGTAGGAGTTAACTGAATGCCTCCCATGATCCAGTGGGATTAGGGGCGGTGCTGAAGGCTATATATTCTTGGGAGTGAGCTTTCCACTTCCTCTTGACGGTGAATGAGCTGGTTTGAGGTACCCCTTCGCCGCTGTCATGTCCGCAGGAGATATGGCCCTGAGGGACTCCCTCCTTGCGCGTTTTCAGGAGGAAGGAGAGGGATGGTTGCGGGCTTTCCTTGGGAGCCTGCATTCCCCTTTGCCTTCCCCTACTCCGGCCCCTCTGCCTGTTGCTGTTACTGAGCTGGCGGTTCCTGCTGCCAGCTCTGCCTGTCGTTTGGGGGATCAGCGGTCCGCGCGGCGTTCCCGCCCCCCGGCGCGGCTTGGCCATAGCCCCCCTGCTCCCTGCGCATCTCGTTGCGGCGGTCCCCAGGGCTCTCCCAGGTCTGGGGAGCGCTTACCTGATCCTTCCAGGCGCCGTGGCAGGCCGGGCCGCTCCAGCGAGCGGAGAGATGGTGGGCGGGCTCGGCGCGGTGCCGTGGCTCCTCCCCTTCCTATGTCTCCCGGAAGTGGGTTTGCGGCTGGCGGCGCGCTGGGTACAGGAATCGGTATAGGAGCCCGGGAAAGCGCGATGGGGGAGGAATTACCCCCTACACCCCCCTCATCTCAATTATTGCCCCCCTCGGTTTCTGCAAGCCAGGGGCTGTCTGTGCTGGCGGCGGCACCTCTGCCTGGGGACCCAGGCAGTGTGTCGCAGAGCGACAGGATAGTAACGCCTGGAGTTATGTCCCCTCCCCCGCCCCCCCCCCTACCAGATGCCACTAGTTGATGCGGCCTCCAGGCAGAGGAGACGCAGGGAGGTCTCTGTCTCTCCCTCCTCTTCATTAGAAGATGGCAGGGGTGAGCGTAATTACCGCAGGCGTCTGTCCCGTTGCCATGCTAGGGCATGAGGGAGTCATAGACGCTCCAGATCCTCCAGGTGGCGTTCCCCCTCATCTTCGGAGTTGTCATCGGGCGCATCTGAGGAGTCTGGTAGAGTTTCACGGAGTAGAAGATTGAGGCCAGCACCAAGCTGTACTTTCAGGGCTCCGAGCCTGGTTCATCCGTTGGTTCAAAGTCAGGCGGTTTCCGTGGAGGTTCCTTCTCCGGTGGTTCCTAATGTTCCGGTTGGTGAGTTTCAATTTGCTGGGGCCTGGGGGGAAAGTGGGTCTGTGGCGGGAATGGAATCGCTTATGCGGGCTTTGCTAGATAAATTACAGGATGCCCCAGCCCCAGTTGCTTGTCAGAAAACTCCTTCCTCAGTGGCTGCGGGAATACATAAGGAGTCATTTTTCTGCGGGGTTAGCCCTTTGGGTTCACATGTGGAAGAGGCGGTTAAAGAGAAGATCTGGACTAATCAGTACGTGGACATATGGTCCCTTATATCTGTTGATCAGCATACTGTTGACAGGGAGCGCAGGGTCCTTGATAAACCGTATGAGCGTAGGCCGAAGGTGGCAAAAACTATTGGGAATTGGCTTCAGGCGTTTGCGGTTTTGGGTTGCATCATGGGGCAGCGGCACCCGGAACGATGTTCAGAGTTGTTTGTTTATGTTGATTCTTTTTATAGTGCTTACAAGTCTCACGGGGGCAGCGCATGGTGGCGGTATGATGAGGAGTTTAGGAGGCGCCTTGCCCTTCAGCCTGGTGTGGGTTGGGGAGTAAAAGCGACTGATGTGTGGCTGCGGCTAATGTTGTCTCAGAGACAACATCCCTTTCAGAGCGCGGCCGCCAGTGCGGGCACTTCTCAGGTCCCGGCAGCGGTGGCCGTTAGACGCCCAGGAGTGTGCTGGTCGTTCAATTAGGGGAATTGCAAGTACGCGGGTTTATGCAGGTTCAAGCATGAATGCTCTGTGTGTGGAGGTCCCCACGCTGGAAACAGGTGTTATGGACAGACAGCCAGACTTAGTAAGTTTCCCGCCCAAAGTGAGGGGAAGGACCCCGGTGAGCGTGGACGCGATGTCCCCGTGGCTAGACAGGTACCCCGATAGACAGGCGGCTTTTCAGATTCGTTCTGGTTTTTTGTTGGGTTTCTTTATCCCGTTTGTTCTTAACCGGTCCCCTGTTTTTAGTGATAACCTTAGGTCTGCCCGGGATCATCCTGAGGTGTTGAGGGATAAGTTGGCTAAGGAGGTCGAGTTGGGAAGGATTGAAGGTCCGTTCTCTTCAATTCCTTTTCCTAACCTACGGGTGTCCCCGTGGGGCGTGGTTCCGAGAAAGGAGGTTGGGAAGTTTTGTTTGATTCATCATTTGTCCCATCCTAAGGGCTCTTCGGTGAATGATGCGATTCTTCAGGAGGAGGCATCAGTTTCTTACGTTTCATTTGACAGGGCGGTTTCTTTGGTTAGAGATGCAGGTAAAGGGGCCCTATTAGCTAAATCTGATATTGAGTCGGCTTTTAGGCTTCTTCCTGTTCATCCTGATTGTTTCCGGTTGTTGGGAGGGGCAATTTTATTATGACACTTGTTTGCCGATGGTGTGCTCCATATCGTGTCATTATTTTGAGTTGTTTAGTTCCTTTTTGGAATGGGTGGTGAGGTTTGAATCCGGTATGTCATCTGTGATACACTATCTAGATGATTTCTTGTTTGTTTCCCCCAGTGAGGGGGAGGGTTGCAGGTACTTGTTGTCATTGTTTTTGTCCCTGATGGGACAGTTTGGAGTTCCTATCTCGGCTGAGAAGACGGAGGGTCCGGTCACGTGTTTGTCCTTTTTGGGGATCGAAATTGATACGGTGGCTATGGTTTTTCGGTTGCCTGGGGACAAGTTAGGGAGAGTATTGGATTTAATCGAAGGATTTATGTCAGTTAAGAAGGTAACGCTAAAGCAGCTTCAGTCTCTTTTGGGGTTGTTATGTTTTGCATGCCGGGTCATGCCTATGGGCCGTGTTTTTTCCCGTCGGTTGTCGTTGGCCACGAAGGGGGTGTCCTCTCCGGGTCATCATATCAGGTTGACTAAGTCCCTTAAGGCGGACCTGTGCGTGTGGCGTTCTTTTTTGTGGGGATATAATGGTCATACTTGTTATATTTCCAAGGAAATCGTGAGCTCGGAGTTGTCGTTGTGGTCGGATGCGGCTGGGTCGTGTGGTTTCGGTACCATATTGGGCAATGAATGGTGTTCGGCTCCTTGGCCGGAGTTGTGGAGGGAGTGTGGTTTTTGCAAGAATTTGACACTATTGGAACTGTTCCCTATTGTTGTGGCAGTTGAGATTTGGGGGGAGCGATTGGCTAATAAGCACGTGTGTTTTTGGTCTGATAATCTGGGAGTAGTACAGGTGATCAATCGTTTGTCTTCCTCTTCCCTTCCGGTGTTGGCTTTAGTTCGTCATCTGGTTTTGCGCTGCCTTAATTATAACATTTACTTTCGGGCCCGTCATGTTCCGGGAGTAGATAATAGAGTCGCTGATGCTCTCTCTCGATTTCATTGGCAGGTATTCCGGGAACTTCATCCGGAGGCGGACGAATGTGGCAAGGAGTGTCCTCTGTTCCTGTGGAGTCTGGTGGACAGCTAATGTCACTTATTAGCTCATCGGTTGCGCCAGCTACGTGGCAATCTCATGGTAAGGCCTGGGCTGAGTGGTTGTCGATGGTGGGTTCTAGGGACATGTCTTCCCGTGACGATATCCGGCTGGAGGTCACGGTGGAATGGTTGCTTCGTTTGCACGCTTCAGGTGTGTCTTCCCTTGTTGCACTGCGGCGGCTGTCGGGTGTGGCTTTCTTTTTTAAGTTGTGTGGTTGGACGGATGTAACGAAACACTTTGTGATTCGTCAGGCCATGCGGGGCTGGCGTAAGGCGTATGTTGCACGTGAGTCGCGTCGCCCGTTGTCATTTTCTTTGCTGTGTAAGCTGATTGTTGGTTGCGCTAGCGTTTGTAGATCTGCGTATGAGGAATCTCTTTTTGCTGCCAGTTTCAGTGTTGCGTTCTTTGGTGCTTTGCGTGTTGGGGAATTATTTTCCCCTTCGCTTAGGAAGGCGGGTGGTTTGTTGGTGCAGGATGTGGTTTTAGCCAATGACGCCCTGCGCATCAGGGTCCGACGGTCTAAGACGGATCAATATGGTCACGGGGCGTGGATCCGGCTTCTCCCTGTTCAGGGTTCCGCCTGCCCGGTGAGTTTGGTGGGGGAATTCATGAACAGGCGACGTGAGGGTTCTAATTTCTTTTCACATGAGGATGGGACTCCGGTGACTAAGTTTCAGTTTACGGCTGTTTTTAGACGGTGTCTTGCGGAGGTTGGTGTGGATTCGAGGGAATTTGGGACCCATTCGTTCCGCATTGGGGCAGCTACTGAGGCTGCTAGAGCGGGTTTGCCGGAAGCAGAGATTATGCGTATTGGTCGCTGGCGTTCATCTTGCTTTGCGCGATATGTCCGGCCGGATTTGCTGCTATAAAAAAAAAATGATAATGGTGGTATTATAGTAATGAATGTATTGAATAGTGTCATGTCAATGTTTCGGTTCTTCATTACAGGCATGGTTATGTTTGTGGTTCTTCTCTAACGTTGTTATCTTTTCAGGTGCCGAGCGTCCAGCAGTATGGATTGTTGGGCACTCCTACGTATTTTGGGTGGCACAGCGGGCTGAATGTCGGCCTGGCGGGCGCAATCTTGGATTCCGGAATGTGGAAGTCCTGTGGAGAGGTGTTCGGGGCCTAAGATGGTCTCAATTGCTCACGGAGGTGGTCGAGATTGGTATACGTTCGGTGGGTCCGGTGAACTTGGTGATCCATGCCGGGGGTAATGACCTATGCCATTTATGGGTTGCGGAATTGTTGACGCTTATGCGTTCGGATGTGGAACGTTTTCGGTAATTTTTTAGGGAAATGGTCCTAGTATGGTCAGAAATTGTCCCGAGGGTGGTGTGGCACGGGGCCCGGGATGGTGAGGCGTTAGAGAAGGGCAGGAGTACGGTGAACGCGCGGATCTCCCGGTTTGTGCGTTCCAAGGGGTCAGTGGTTGTTCGCCATAGGCAGCTAGAGGGTGACAATCGGGCTTTAATGAGGCCGGATGGTGTTCATCTTAATGAGATCGGTCTATATATATTCCTATCGGGTATCTAGGATGGAATTGAGCAGGCCATGTTTTTGCTGGGTGGTGGTCGGAGCCACGTGTAGGCACGAGTCTCCTCCGTGGCGGTATATAATTCAGTATGGAGTTGGTTATGGCACAAGGCAGACTTGCCCGCTGGAAGTCCAGCAGCTGGCATACTGCGCCATTTACAGTTATGGTGTTATCGTTAAATAAAGTAAGCTGTGGCCGATCATCACCCAGCATTAAAAGTAAAATGGTTGTCGGTCTCTTATTTAAGGTAATGGGTTGTGAATAGGCCTGACCGGGTGGCCCATCCCCTAGTGGGGTTAATCTCTATTTACCAACAGTCTGGTGAGCACCCGACAGCATATGGAGGATGATAAGAGACTGGGGGGTATTTCCTAAGCCCCTTGGCCCCCGAGTTAATAGGGGGGTCATGGCCCCTTTAAGGTTTGAGAGTAGTAAGGGAAGTATGGTAGGAGTTAACTGAATGCCTCCCATGATCCAGTGGGATTAGGGGCGGTGCTGAAGGGCTATATATTCTTGGGAGTGAGCTTCCCACTTCCTCTTGACGGTGGATGAGCTGGTTTCCCTCCCGCACTCCCCATAGATAGCGGTGTTTTGGAAGGATTGCATCCGTTTGTTCCTCAAGCGAGGTATTCTTTTGTTTTAAAAAATATATATATATATATAAAAAAATATTAAAAAAAATAAAGTTATTTTTGATATGAAAATAAGTCACAGCTGGCGGAATATAATTCAGTATGGAGTTGGTTATGGCACAAGGCAGACTTGCCCGCTGGAAGTCCAGCGGCTGGCATACTGCGCCATTTACAGTTATGGTGTTATCGTTAAATAAAGTAAGCTGTGGCCGATCATCACCCAGCATTAAAAGTAAAATGGTTGTCGGTCTCTTATTTAAGGTAATGGGTTGTGAATAGGCCTGACCGGGTGGCCCATCCCCTAGTGGGGTTAATCCCTATTTACCAACAGTCTCTGTTCTATTGCTAGGTGACAAGAACCCACTTTTGCCGTGAATGAACCCCTGCTGTGCCTGGGTGACAGGGGCCTAAATCTTTCAAAATCCTCTGTTCTATTGCTGGGTGACATGAAGCTAGTTTTGCCGTGAATAAACCCCTGCTGTGCCTAGGTGACAGGGGCCTAAATCTTTCAAAATCCTCTGTTCTATTGCTGGGTGACAAGAAGCTAGTTTTGTCGTGAATAAACCCCTGCTGTGCCTGGGTGACAGGGGCCTAAATCTCTCAAAATCCTCTGTTCTATTGCTGGGTGACATGAAGCTAGTTTTGCCGCGAATAAACCCCTGCTGTGCCTGGGTGACAGGGGCTTAAATCTTTCAAAATCCTCTGTTCTATTGATGGGTGACAAGAACCCCATTTTGCCGTGAATGAACCCGTGCTGTGCCTGGGTGACAGGGGCCAGAATCTCTCAAAATCCTCTGTTCTATTGCTGGGTAACAAGAAGCTAGTTTTGCCGTGAATAAACTACTGCTGTTCATGGGTGACAGGGGCCTAAATCTCTCAAAATCCTCTGTTCTTTTTCTAGGTGACAAGAAGCTATTTTTGCTGTGAATAAACCCCTGCTGTGCCTGGGTGACAGGGTACTAAATCTTTCAAAATCCTCTGTTCTATTGCTGGGTGACAAGAACCCCATTTTGACATGAATGAACCCCTGCTGTGCCTGGGTGACAGGGGCCTAAATCTCTCAAAATCCTCTGTTCTTTTTCTAGGTGACAAGAAGCTATTTTTGCCATGAATAAACCCCTGCTGTTCATGGGTGACAGGGGCCTAAATCTCTCAAAATCCTCTGTTCTTTTTCTAGATGACAAGAAGCTATTTTTGCCATGAATGAACCCCTGCTGTCCCTGGGTGACAGGGGCCAGAATCTCTCAAAATCCTCTGTTCTATTGCTGGGTAACAAGAAGCTAGTTTTGCAGTGAATAAATCCCTGCTGTTCATGGGTGACAGGGGCCTAAATCTCTCAAAATCCTCTGTTCTTTTTCTAGGTGACAAGAAGCTATTTTTGCCATGAATAAACCCCTGCTGTGCCTGGGTGACAGGGTACTAAATCTTTCAAAATCCTCTGTTCTATTGCTGGGTGACAAGAACCCCATTTTGCCGTGAACGAACCCCTGCTGTGCCTGGGTGACAGGGGCCAGAATCTCTCAAAATCCTTTGTTCTATTGCTGGGTGACATGAAGCTAGTTTTGCCGCGAATAAACCCCTGCTGTGCCTGGGTGACAGGGGCCTAAATCTTTCAAAATCCTCTGTTCTATTGATGGGTGACAATAACCCCATTTTGCCGTGAATGAACCCATGCTGTGCCTGGGTGACAGGGGCCAGAATCTCTCAAAATCCTCTGTTCTATTGCTGGGTAACAAGAAGCTATTTTTGCCGTGAATAAACCCCTGCTGTTCATGGGTGACAGGGGCCTAAATCTCTCAAAATCCTCTGTTCTTTTTCTAGGTGACAAGAAGCTATTTTTACCATGAATAAACCCCTGCTGTTCATGGGTGACAGGGGCCTAAATCTCTTAAAATCCTCTGTTCTTTTTCTAGGTGACAAGAAGCTATTTTTGCCATGAATGAACCCCTGCTGTGCCTGGGTGACAGGGGCCAGAATCTCTCAAAATCCTCTGTTCTATTGCTGGGTAACAAGAAGATAGTTTTGCCGTGAATAAACCCCTGCTGTTCATGGGTGACAGGGGCCTAAATCTCTCAAAATCCTCTGTTCTTTTTCTAGGTGACAAGAAGCTATTTTTGCCGTGAATAAACCCCTGCTGTGCCTGGGTGACAGGGTACTAAATCTTTCAAAATCCTCTGTTCTATTGCTGGGTGACAAGAACCCCATTTTGACATGAATGAACCCCTGCTGTGCCTGGGTGACAGGGGCCTAAATCTCTCAAAATCCTCTGTTCTTTTTCTAGGTGACAAGAAGCTATTTTTGCCATGAATAAACCCCTGCTGTTCATGGGTGACAGGGGCCTAAATCTCTCAAAATCCTCTGTTCTTTTTCTAGGTGACAAGAAGTTATTTTTGCCATGAATGAACCCCTGCTGTGCCTGGGTGACAGGGGCCAGAATCTCTCAAAATCCTCTGTTCTATTGCTGGGTAACAAGAAGCTAGTTTTGCAGTGAATAAATCCCTGCTGTTCATTGTTGACAGGGGCCTAAATCTCTCAAAATCCTCTGTTCTTTTTCTAGGTGACAAGAAGCTATTTTTGCCTTGAATAAACCCCTGCTGTGCCTGGGTGACAGGGTACGAAATCTTTCAAAATCCTCTGTTCTATTGCTGGGTGACAAGAACCCCATTTTGCCGTGAACGAACCCCTGCTGTGTCTGGGTGACAGGGGCCAGAATCTCTCAAAATCCTCTGTTCTATTGCTGGGTGTCATGAAGCTAGTTTTGCCGTGAATGAACTCCTGCTGTGCCTGGGTGACACGGGCCTAAATCTCTCAAAATCCTCTGTTCTATTGCTTGGTGACAAGATCCCCATTTTGCCGTGAATGAACCCTTGCTGTGCCTGGGTGACAAGGGCCTAAATCTCTCAAATTCCTCTGTTCTATTGCTGGGTGACAAGAATCCCCTTTTGCCGTGAATGAACCCCTGCTGTGCCTGGGTGACAGGGGCCTAAATCTCTCAAAATCCTCTGTTCTATTGCTCGGTGACATGAACCCCCTTTTGCCGTGAATCAACCCCTGCTGTGCCTGGGTGACAGGGGCCTAAATCTCTCAAAATCCTCTGTTCTATTGCTGGGTGACATGAAGCTAGTTTTGCCGTAAATAAACCCCTGCTGTGCCTGGGTGACATGGGCCTAAATCTCTCAAAATCCTCTGTTCTATTGCTAGGTGACAAGAACCCCCTTTTGCCGTGAATGAACCCCTGCTGTGCCTGGGTGACAGGTGCCTAAATCTCTCAAAATCCACTGTTCTATTGCTAGGTGACAAGAACCCACTTTTGCCGTGAATGAACCCTGATAGGTTCTATTTCAGTCCAAAGCGTAAGTACATAAGGGACCCTTAGATAGACTTCGGGTGAAGTACTGTGTCAGGGATCCAGTAAGCATATCTCAGTGAGTTTTGCCTTAGGACTCAGGGAAGTCCACTAACAAGAAAAGTGCACTTCAGAGGGCCCAGGGAGTCCCGTAATAAATCTGTTCAGGGAACAGAAGGTTTTACAGCTTGATTTGATTCTTAATAAGATAATTGTAGAAGTTTTGCATGATAAGTTGTTTGATAATTGTAGAAGTTTTGCATTATAAGTTGTTTTGTCTAACACAGTTATATAAGGGGAAGTGACAGGCTGGGTTGTAAGTGTACAGCTGTCGTCCCAAGACTAACATTCTGTTTTGTTTTTTGCTATTACTGTTTTGAATTCTTTTTGTAAGAAAATAAGTTTTCATAATGGGTAGTCAAAAATCTAAGACAGAATACCCTAAACCAGAACCAGGAGAAACATGTAAACAGTTCTACAAAGTATTACCTTGTTAACCCATGGGTAGATAATTTGGCAGGGTGGACAGAGGCAATGGAAGCGGTAGACCCCTTTCCCAGGGAAGGAGACAATAGCATATATCACATGGACATGGTCAATGGTCTATGCTTAGGCGACACTGCCGCCTGACCGTATTTTGAACCTGACCCTTCATGGGATATGGATTATATGCAGAAAGGAGATAGAAGAACACATGATAGAGGTATTTAAACAAAAGTCTTCACTCCCAGTAGCCGTAGCATGTAAGCAAAAACCCTCAGAAAGCGTTACTGATTTCTGGAGGAGATTTATGGATTGCTGGAAATTGGAGGCAGGGCTACTGTTTCTCCAGAATGACAGTCTAATTATTTCCACATTTATTAACAATCTGATAGGCTAATGCTTACAGTAAAACAGAACTTCTCCACGTGGACTTCAGACAGCATAGATCAATTTGAAAAACACCTTTATGAAAAGGAAGCCGCAGGGTGTTTTGACATTAGCAAATCCACTGCCCCCACACATGTGTATGCAGGAAACAGAATGTTATAGAAAAAGTGTGGCCCCGGACAGCAGGTTACCCGGCTGGCAACAGGGATGAAAATCTGTAAGAATCTGTGAAGTTAGAGCTTACAGACTGTGTACATCAGAACTCCTGTGATGGTGAAGGGGGGGTTTTGGTGAGTGAGAAAACAGAGCAGTGTCAGGAAGTTAATTGATGGCAAGAAAAAAAAAGTGCCCCAGTGTCTGCAATCAGAAAGGTCTTGTGTTAAATGTTCAGAAATGAACTGGTTTAGTTTTATTGCCCTAATGATATGTGTGTGTTTAAATAGGGACGATCCATAGCCCTAGCATTAGAGATTACAGCAGTAAAAGATGGTCAGTTAATAGATAAGTATTGTATGTATCTAGTGTGAGCTACAGAGATTCACTTCCCCCGCCTTCACACAAAAAATTTCTGAGATAAGGGAAGCAGGCAGAGAATCATGCAGAGTAAGTGATGTGTAATATATTATACAAGACGAAGAATTTTTCAATAATTTTCTTTCCCAAGCAGTGTAATGTGGGAATCCAGCTTTTAACAAAATGACTGTATGATTATAACATGTATATTGTCTTCTTATAAGAGTTGATTAATCACAGAGTGAAGACCAGAAGATATTGGAAAAAGCAGCACAAACTGTGACATACTCAATTAGCAATTGTGGGTGTGGTGTGGATATCTGTTTCCAGGAAAGCTGAGTTTGTCTGTGCTACAGGTTTTGGAATGTAACAAAGAAATTGTTTGACTGGGTTGGGAGATACATGATTCAGTGGAATGTGAATGGGTGTGGCTCTGAGTTGTAGTGGACTTGAAAATATAAGAAGACTGAGAGATGTTTTTAGCAGAGCTGTGTGTGCAATTCAGTTTTTATGTATGAGGGCGAGGTTATGAGCTGTTTGTGAAAATGAGTACATGAGAATGTGAATGCGTATTGAATACGGTATTTGTTTTCATATAATATGCGCATTGAGAATTTTATTTTATTTTTATTTTTCTTGGAAGTTTTTGGTTTTTATTGGTGCCAACAGCATTGATCAAGCTGTACATTTTTTTGAAATTATTATTGAAGTTAATGAAAAGTGTGTTCATGTCTGTATTGTCAGATCTGTTTGTTTCAATGTTTGCAGTTACGTGTTACATGTTAAGTGTTGTGCTTAACATCTGAGCTCTGTTCTTATGGGCAGCTGGGACACTAATGACAGACAGAAGGAGGACCACAGAGTCCGACTAAAAGGGGTGGACTTGGATGACTAAGAGTGGGAGGAAGGAGGATCTGAGCCTTCTATGTGAATTAATGGGGTTTTGACAAAACCTTTCAAAACTGACTTACTACCACTCGAGACCATGGACAGGGAATAAATCACAGATCATGTATTTAGCATTATACTAGATTGCCCAGTCAGCCTGTTAGGGAGAGATTTGTTCATTAAGCTTGATTTGCAGGTGTCAGCGAAGAATCAGGGCATAAAAGTACACTCAGATCTCATTCCAATCTCTACACCAGTGCCACTGATTCTTGCAAACATACAGGACCACCCAGAACTTAATAACATTGACCCTGCATTATGGTCTTCAAATGAATATGACACAGGATTCATAGATTGCACACTTTACACAGCTACTGCGAAACCAGGTGTCATCTCAGTGTTCCAGAAACAATACCCGCTGTCAAAAGAGAAACTTGATGGACTTAGACCAATGATAGAAGAATTCCTACAAAAGGGAATCCTGGAAGAGGTGATTTCACCCTACAGCACGCCCGTGAATCCAGTGACAAAGGCAGATGGTGCTACCTGCTTTGTACAGGATTTAAGGGCCATCAACAACATCATTGTGCCTAAAGCCCCTGTTGTACCTGATGTCACTTAATTATTATCTGCCATTCCAGCAGACGCTGTCTGGTTCAGTGTGATAGATTTGAAAAATGCATTCTTTTCTATCCCAGTTGATAAGATAACCAGACTACTTTTTGCTTTTTCAAACGTCAACTGACCTGGTGCAGAAATGCCCCAGGGATATGCTGATTCACCTGTAGTGTACAGCATAGTCCTCCAAGCCACGTTAAAACCATGGTACCCCCCAAGGTTCTGTGCTGCTGCAATATGTTGATGATCTGTTACTGTGTAGCATGTCAGTGGAGGCCAGCATTCAGGATGGTTTACAATGGTTGTCGGGATGTGGTCACAAAGTGACACTTAAGAAAATGCAATGGTGTAAAATGTAGGTTGAATACCTGGGCTTTGTCCTCACAA
The DNA here is from genome assembly GCF_905171765.1 of Bufo bufo. Lineage (NCBI taxonomy): Eukaryota > Metazoa > Chordata > Amphibia > Anura > Bufonidae > Bufo > Bufo bufo. Next base: position 271,755,539 of record NC_053394.1, on the reverse strand, counting down.
AAGGTGAAAGGAGAATCAGCATAGAAAGAGTCCAGTCTATTGCGGGTCTGGTCACCCCGCACACCAAGAAAGAAATGTTATCTTTCCTTGGTATGATAAAATACTGTAGACAATGGATTCCTGATTGCTCCTATTATGACAATGTTTTGAGGCAAGCCACTCTGGACGGAAATCCAGATTTGATTAAATGGTCTTCTGAAATGTACAATGCATTTGATTATCTGAAATGTTTACTCATGTCGAGTCCAGGGCTGGGCTTCCCTGACTATAATATGTCCTTCCACATGTTTGCACGCCAAAATTGTAAAACCATGGCGGGTGTACTGACACAAGAAAACGGAGGCAAGTTGCGTCCTTGTGTATTTTTCTCAAAGGTAATGCCCACCCCTGTTCAAGGGATGCCGGCATGTCTGTGTTCTCTTGCAGCCTGTGCTATGATGGTAGAGTTGGCAACTCTTTTCACAATGTTACATTACACCATTTTGCACACTACTCATGATGTTGTAGGCCTACTCAAGGGCATCCACACTCAACACAGCAGGCAGCTGAGCTCATTGCACTCACTAGAGCATGTATTCTACATGCTGACAGACCTGTCACCATCTATACTGAGAGTAGGTACGCACATGGGGTAGTGTGGGACCATGGTATGATTTGGCAGAGGAGAGGATTCACGGCAACAGATGGTAAGGATCATGTCTCACAGGGCAATACACTGGCAGATAAGGTGGCGAAATGAGTGGCGAAATGCAACCCCACAGGTTTGTGTAACCATTGGGAGATGCCATGTCTGGCACCTCCAACCCCTGAGATGTTGCAAATGCTTAATGATCTTCAAAGGTATGCCACTGAACAGGAACAGTAAGACTGGTGTTATCCAGTATTGCAGAAAAATCTTAAGACAGGATTAGTCTGCGAAGAGGGGAAGCTATGCATTCCCCAACACAGTGCTTCCATCTTAATAGCACATTTCCACGGAGTAGGACATAACAGCATTGAGATACTCATGGGGAGGCCTTTCCCCACCCCTTGGGCCCAATGATAGTGCAGGGAGGAGACCTTGATTTAAAAAGGGAAGACTATGTCACCAAATTGATACAGGTACTTAACAAAACTGAGGAAAAAAGTTGCTTGTAAGTCTCCCTTTCTTCCACAGGAACCCACCCACCCATACAGGGTGGGGAATGAGGTGGTGGTCGAAACACTGAAGAAAGGAAGAGCTCAAGGTGATTTCGTACATGGCCCACCTATTACCGTGGTTGCAGTAACCAGAACAGCTGTGCCGACTGAACAATCTCCAATTTGGATCCACGCCACCCGAGTGAAGCTTGTGAGAGAAAGAGAGGAGGCAGGAACGGAGGCAGACAGCCTTGGCCTTGAAGAAGGACAGGAGGTACTAATGGAGGCAGACAGCCTTGACCTCGAAAAAGATACAGAAGGGGTACTAACGGAGGCAGACAGCCTTGACCCCCAACGAGATGACGCAGTCGGGAAATTCCTCGAGATGGCTGAAATGTAGTGCTTTGATAATTGCAGTTTTGTGTCTCCTACTTACTTTCCCACAGCTGTGGAACAGACAGACATACCTGAAAACGGAATGCAGAGGGGAAGACAATCTGTGGAAGACAAAGGAGAACTTATGGCTGTACCTGGCCAAAACTCTGAACTTAACTGATTTCTGTCTCCGAACCACTTTATCCGCATCTAACATTTCGGAGGCATGTCTGGTAGCAGTCCCCACCCCAGTAGATGTATGGACAGGGCTCCTACGTTCCCAATCGAATGACACAGATTTGCAGGATCATGATGTTAAATATGGACATGTAAATTCTTATCATGCTTGTTATAACTGTCCTACATATGAGACTCTGCAAAGTAATATTATAGAAATCTAGAAAGTTGTAAAAAGATAGTATCAGGAACGAATATGCAATGTAATATTACAAAAACAGTACCATCCCTAGACAAACATGTACTTTTACCAACAGGATGGGTATTGGCCTGTGGAAATACTAGTCACACATATATACCAGCCAATATTACAGAGGGACCCTGTACAATAGCTAGGTTGACATTAGCAATGATACCACTATTCCCAGCAATGCAGACACGACACACGAGAGACACTTCCCTACAGCTACCAGAAAATTGTGACTATAATGTGAATCTCCTCTCTAGATCAGAATACATGAGTTTAGGGATGTCTTTGATAGGGGTACCAGGGTTGGCCATATATAACCACAGGACAATATCAAAACTTGCCTGTTTATGGTAAAGCAGATAGATGTCACTAGTGCAGTTCTGCAAGATATGCTGCTGGATATACAATCATATAAAAAAGCTATCTTGCAGAATAGGGCAACTATTGACTATTTATTGCTTCAACATGGTATAGGATGCTCAGCGTTCGCAGGGATGTGTTGTTTCAATTTATCAGATCACTCCTGTGGAATAAAAGATAAAATAGGCCAACTAGAAGAAATGATAAAACATATAAAACAAGATGTTGACCAAGGTTGGTGGGACTGGCTTTTTGGCTGGATACCTGACGTTGGTCAAATAAGGTATGTTTTAGGAGTGGCACTCGCCGTGGTCGCTGCAATAGTGTGTCTCTGCTGTTGTCTACAGTGTGTGCCCTCCCTTCTTACCATATTTAAAAATGTGGCCGAAGGAGGGGTACACTCAACATTCCTTTATACTCCGGTAGAGGTAAAAGAGGTAAACATAACCCCAACAAAGCCTGAGGATTATACTCCTGAAGGGTATATGGAATATCTAAAGGCTTACAAGCAAACTAAGGAAAAACTAGAAAGGAACAAAATGAAAAAAACACATTATATGTAAATGGTGTTTTTAAGAGGGGATTGATAGGTTCTATTTCAGTCCAAAGCCTATTTCTTATATAAGCTTATATTTCATCACAATTTATACATTAATACATCATCACGTAACACATAGAGGGTAAAGAGTTCTTGGAAAACTATTTCATAAGAGCTAAGTGGTTTTGCTCACATATAGCCTTGGACTCTGGTAAAAGATAAGATAACTGAAATGTGTAGCTGGCTAAAAAACGTGTGTTACTGGTTAACTTAAACATCATGTCATTAGATTAGGACTATATATGTCTCACAAGATCAATAAAAAGTCAGAGTGACTTTGAACTACACAGAAGTGTGTCTTGTGTCAACGTTGCTCTCTCTGGCGCCAGATAAGAATCAAATCAAGCTGAATACTTTAGTCTTGTACCAGGGGTACAATTAAAAGGGAAAAAAAAGAATATTCCTTACAAACCCCTGCTGTGCCTGGGTGACAGGGGCCTAAATCCTTCAAAATCCTCTGTTCTATTGCTGGGTGAAAAGAACCCACTTTTGCTGTGAATGAACCCCTGCTGTGCCTGGGTGACAGGGGCCTAAATCTCTCAAAATCCTCTGTTCTTTTTCTAGGGGACAAGAAGCTAGTTTTGCCGTGAATAAACCCCTGCTGTGCCTCGGTTACAGGGGCCTAAATCTCTCAAAATCCTCTGTTCTATTGCTAGGTGAAAAAAACCCACTTTAGCCGTGAATGAACCCGTGCTGTGCCTGGGTGACAGGGGCCTAAATCTCTCAAAATCCTCTGTTCTATTGCTGGGTGAAAAGAAGCTAGTTTTGCCGCGAATAAACCCCTGCTGTGCCTGGGTGACAGGGGCCTAAATCTCTAAAAATCATCTGTTCTATTGCTGGGTGACATGAACCCCCTTTTGCCGTGAATGAACCCCTGCTGTGCCTGGGTGACAGGGGCCTAAATCTCTCAAAATCCTCTGTTCTATTGCTGGGTGAAATGAAGCTAGTTTTGCCGTGAATAAACCCCTGCTATGCCTGGGTGACATGGGCCTAAATCTCTCAAAATCCTCTGTTCTATTGCTGGGTGACAAGAACCCCCTTTTGCCGTGAATGAACCCCTGCTATGCCTGGGTGACAGGGGCCTAAATCTCTCAAAATCCTCTGTTCTATTGCTGGGTGACAAGAAGCTAGTTTTGCCTTGAATAAACGCCTGCTGTTCCTGGGTGATAGGGGCCTAATTCTTTCAAAATCCTCTGTTCTATTGCTGGGTGACATGAAGCTAGTTTTGCCGTGAATGAACCTCTGCTGTGCCTGGGTGACAAGGGCCTAAATCTCTAAAAATCATCTGTTCTCTTGCTAGGTGACAAGAACCCCCTTTTGCCGTGAATAGTATTCAGATATATTGGGCAGACTAGATGGGCCAAATGGTTCTTATCTGCCGACACATTCTATGTTTCTATGTTTCTATGTAATAAACCCCTGCTATGCCTGGGTGACAGGGGCCTAAATCTCTCAAAATCCTCTGTTCTATTGCTAGGTGACAAGAACCCCCTTTTGCCGTGAATGAACCCCTGCTGTGCCTGGGTGACAGGGGCCTAAATCTCTCAAAATCATCTGTTCTATTGCTGGGTGACAAGAACCCCCTTTTGCCATGATTGAACCCCTGCTGTGCCTGGGTGACATGGGCCTAAATCTATCAAAATATTCTGTTCTATTGCTGGTTGACAAGAACCCACTTTTGCCGTGAATGAACCCCTGCTGTTCCTGGGTGACAGGGGCCTAAATCTCTCAAAATCTTCTGTTCTATTGCTGGATGACAAGAAGCTAGTTTTGCCGTGAATGAACCCCTGCTGTGCCTGTGTGACAGGGGCCTAAATCTTTAAAAATACTCTGTTCTATTGCTAGGTGACAAGAAGCTAGTTTTGCCGTGAATAAACCCCTGCTGTGCCTGGGTGACAGGGGCCTAAATCTCTCAAAATCCTCTGTTCTATTGCTGGGTGACAAGAACCTACTTTTGCCGTGAATAAACCACTGCTGTTCCTGGGTGACAGGGGCCTAAATTTTTTAAAATCCTCTGTTCTATTGCTGGGTGACAAGAAACTAGTTTTGCCGTGAATAAACCCTTGCTGTGCCTGGGTGACAAGGGCTTAAATCTCTAAAAATCATCTGTTCTCTTGCTAGGTGACAAGAATCCCCTTTTGCCGTGAATAAACCCCTGCGGTGCCTGAGTGACAGGGGCCTAAATCTCTCAAAATCCTCTTGCAGAGTACTCAAGTTAGGTTTAGAAATGTTCCTGGGTGTTGTAGTGCAATCGTGACACTAACCTGAGACAGCTGACTCTCTGCAAGGGCAGGTGATGATAAGTAATGTTCGTGACGCCAGTGCCAATTAAACGGTGGCACGCCGTTTGCTGATAGCAGGAATAACTGAGGAACCACGTGATGTTAAAACAGAACTCAAACTTTAGTAGTCATCATACATGACATAGATGGAAGCGCAGTTCCTTTGAAGACAGCTGGTATCAATACATTTGATGCAGGCAGTATATAGCAAGGTGACTTCAGAGTGTTAAACACAGGACTTGCAGTACAGGCGGCTTGCACTCTATTCCTGACTGATCCTGGAACATAGAAACTCTTCTCCAAGGCCCAATGCCCTAGCTCTGGCGTATATCCTTGGCTTTATAATTATCAAGTACCTCCTCTGTTGTCTTTAGTACCTCTTGCTTTTCTGGACTTGCCTCTGTCTCTCTCAACACAGACTCTGGAATCTTCTGACTGACTTCCTAGGCTAGGCCCTAGCCTATTTATACTGAACTGGGGGCTCCCTCTGCTGACTGGAATAAAGATTGCCTGCAACAGGCCTAACTGGCTTAAAGGGAAACACACATTACATTCTAGCAGTGTCGGGTAACCTACCCGTATGCTGCAAGGACTTGCAGTACAGGCGGCTTGCACTCTATTCCTGACTGATCCTGGAACATAGAAACTCTTCTCCAAGGCCCAATGCCCTAGCTCTGGCGTATATCCTTGGCTTTATAATTATCAAGTACCTCCTCTGTTGTCTTTAGTACCTCTTGCTTTTCTGGACTTGCCTCTGTCTCTCTCAACACAGACTCTGGAAACTTCTGACTGACTTCCTAGGCTAGGCCCTAGCCTATTTATACTGAACTGGGGGCTCCCTCTGCTGACTGGAATAAAGATTGCCTGCAACAGGCCTAACTGGCTTAAAGGGAAACACACATTACATTCTAGCAGTGTCGGGTAACCTACCCGTATGCTGCACACCCCCAGACTTTAACGTGAGTAAGGCCTCGTACTCACACACACCTTCCTGAACCGGCATAACATGGTACATAACATAAGCATTCCATTATAAATATAATAAATAATTATTTCACACGGAAAACATAACATTGGTAACTTCATGAACAAATGACGTAAGGAAAAGGGGCGTCTTCTTGCTTCTTAGGCACGGCCGCTGACCTGGCACAGCGGACTTAAGGTGAACCAGGTTAGTCCATTTTTCTTTGGTTGCAGTGTAGTAACGGACCTACCCAGGGGTTTCCTGTGGGTGTATAATAGGCAAGGGCTCACGTGGAGGAGTCCATTCTTGCGCACAAATGTCAAGCAAGGTATTACCAGTAGCAACTGCTCGGGAGGAGACACCACCAGCATAGTCAAAGTCCCCTAAACGGACTGGCGGATGTCCCCTGGTCATCCGGGTGGACCTTCTCAATACAGGGGTCTCCTCTTCCCTTAGCAACGAGGTAGAAGAGAGAGGAGCAACAGGAGGGTCTCCATCAGTGAGACCTTGGTCAGGAACAACAGGAACAACAGGAACAACTGGAACAACTAGATCCACTAGAGGGGGAACTGGATCCGGGGCATCTTGAACCGGCTCTTCTGGAGGTGAAGATACAGTAGGTGCCGGAGCAGGCACCAGCAAGTTCAACCATGGTGTCAGAAGCCAATGCATGGGATCAGCGTCATACCTTAGATTACTGACAGCCTGCATAGGATCCTCGGGCTGTATTGCTGACTCTGACACAGGGAATTCAGATCTAGAACTCTCGGCACTGGGTTCTGGTGTCAGGCAGAGTTTTAACCGGTTTCTGTGTACAATTTGGGATCCCCTGCCTTCCCGGGTGATCTCATAAGTGTGAGTTCCAACATTTGGGATTGCAGTGACAACATAGGGACTTTGCTCCCATTTACTGTCCAGTTTACTTGTACGGCGGTTATTTTTTAACCATACCACAGCCCCTATTGTCAAGGGTTCTGCATGGGCTGCTTGATCATAGTCTCTCTGCTGTCGGTCTCTAGCATAATCCATACGTTCCTGAACAATAGCTTTGGCTGTATTCAATCGCCTTTGGTGCTCAGCAACCCAGTCGGTATTAGGTAATGGATTAATGCAATCAGGTACATGTATGTCCAAGGAGTGATCAGCAGGCAATGTCCCTTGGCGCCCAAACATCAAGTAAAAAGGGGTATACCCAGTGGAACAATGTATGGTATGATTGTACGTGAACATGAGCTGTGGCAACAGATTAGGCCAATCTCCTCTGGTTTCAGGAGGCACCGCCCTCAGCATCTCTATCAAGGTCTGATTCATTTTTTCACCTAATCCATTACCTTGAGGATGATAGGCCGTTGTCCGGATCTTCTTACAGTTGTGTAAGCGGCACAGTTCATGGAACAGATGGGACTCAAAAGCAGGTCCTTGATCGGTGAGGATCTTTTCTGGACATCCGTAGGGCAGGAGGAAATGCTTCCAGAACAGTTCGGCTGTAGTCTTGGCTGTCTGGTCTCTCACAGGCACCGCTACAACAAACTTAGTGAAATGGTCAATAATAGTCATGGCATAAGCATACCCTGAGCGACTAGGCTCCAGTTTCACATGGTCGATGGCGACAAGTTCAAGAGGACGGGTACTTACAATGGGTCTCAGTGGTGCCCTCTGATCATGGTGCTCACTTCGTTTTAAGGCACAGGCTACACACTCCCGACACCACTTCTCAATGTCTTCTCTCATGCCCACCCAGTAAAACCGCTGGCGGATATTAGCCTCAGTCTTTTGGACCCCAAAGTGACCGGATTGATTGTGGTACATCTCCAACACCATACCTGCATCTCGTCGGGGTATGAGAATCTGGTGCACTCTCTCGTTGGACACTGGGTCTAGGCTTGTCCGTAGCAATAGGCCCTTTTGTATGAAGAGTTGATGGCGCTGTCTCCACAGTTTGATGAGCTCAGGATCTGCACTCTTACGCCGAATCCTCTCAGGGGCTCTGCCACTAGTAATGAAGTCCAACAACTCACCCAGCACTCTACTTTCAGACTGTAGTTTCACCCACCTTTCTTCTTTAGGTTCAGGCCTACTGGAGAGTGAAGGAACTGCAGCTCTGTCGTTGGTAGCTCGAGCCTGATCCTGTTGAGCAAATTTGTTATAGAAGGCCGGCATCTCTACATCTTCCCAAGCATCTCGCATATCATCAGGAGCTGTCTCTGTGGGAAGCCTGGAAAAAGCATCAGCATTATCATTAGTACGTCCAGCACGATATTTTACAGAGAAATCATAGTTGGCGAGGCGAGAGGCCCATCTTTGCTCCAAGGCCCCCAATTTAGCTGTATTTAGATGCGCCAGAGGGTTATTGTCAGTGAAGGCAATGAACGGGGTGGCAGCTAGATAGTCTTTGAATTTCTCCGTCACTGCCCACACTAATGCCAGGAACTCTAGTTTGAAGGAACTATAATTCTGATCATTTTTCTCAGCTCCTTTCAGGGAGCGGCTTGCATATGCTATCACTCTCTCTTTTCCCTCTTGGATTTGGGCTAACACAGCTCCCAGGCCTCGCTTGCTAGCATCGGTATACAGATGGAAGGGTTTGCTATAATCTGGATAACCTAACACAGGAGGCTCGGTCAGTTTTTTTTTTAGCAAT